>NC_060126.1:391760045-392063075 GCF_021461395.2 Schistocerca americana | reverse complement strand
AACGGATCGTGCAGCAACGTCTCGATCTCTGAGTCAACAGATGGGGACGTTCGCAAGACAACAACCATCTGCACTAACAGTTCCACGTCTGCAGCAGCATGGACTATCAGCTCGGAGACCATGGCTGCGGTTACCCTTGATGCTGCATCACAGACAGGAGCTCCTGCGATGGTGTACTCAACGACGAACCTGGGTGCACGCACCAACGGCAAAACGTCATTTTTTCGGATGAATCAATGTTCTGTTCAAAGCATCATGATGGTCGCATCCGTGTTTGGCGAGGTCGCGGTGAACGCACATTGAAAGCGTGTATTCGTCATCGTCATACTGGCGTATCACCTGGCGTGATGGTATGGGGTGCCACTGGCTACACCTCTCGGTCACCTCTTGTTCGCATTGACGGTACTTTGAGCAGTGGACGTTACATTTCAGATGTGTTACGACCCGTGGCTCTACCCTTCATTCGATCCCTGCGAAACCCTACATTTCAGCAGGATAATGCACGACCGCATGTTGCGGGTCCTGTACGGGCCTTTCCGAATATAGAAAATGTTCGACTGCTGCCCTGGCCAGCACATTCCCCAGATCTCTCACCAATTGAAAACGTCTGGTCAGTGGTGTCCAAGCAACTGGCTCGTCACAATACGCCAGTCACTATTCTTGCTGAACTGTGGTATGGCGTTGAAGCTACATGGGCATCCAAGTTCTGTTTGACTCAATGCCCAGGCGTATCAAGGCCGTGGTAGTTCTAGGTACTGATTTCTCAGGATCTGTGCACCCAAATTGCGTGTAAATGTAATCAAATGTCAGTTCCAGTATAATATATTTGTCCAACGAATACGCGTTTATCATTTGCATTTCTTCGTGGTGTAGCAATTTTAATGGCCAGTAGTGCATCCAGAGCGATCTTAAGTGGAATGACTACATAAAACAGATAGCGGGAAAAGCAGGTACCAGAGTCAGATTCATCGGAAGAATGTTACGAAAGTGTAACTCAACCACGAAAGAAGTGACTTATAAGGAGCTTATTCACCCGATTCTTGAGTATTGTCCATCTGTCTGGGATTCCTTTCAGGCAGGACTCATAGAGGAGATAGAGAAGATCGAACGAAGATCGTCATGGGATCGTTTAGCTGGCGAGAGAGCGTTACGGAGATGCTAAACAAACTGCACTGGCAGACGTTACAAGAGAGGCGTTGTGCGTCACGGAGAGATTTACTATTGAAATTTCGGGACAGCAGTTTTCAGGAGGAGTCGGAAAACATATTGCTTCCCGCCACATACATCTCGCGTACTGACCACGAGGAGAAAATTCGAGATGTTAGAGCCATACAGAGGCTTACTGACAATCATTCTTCCCACGCACTATTCGCGAGTGGAACAGGGTTGGAGGGATCAGATAGAGGTATCGAAAGTGCCCTACGCCATACACTATTAGGTGGCTTGCGGAGTATGATGTAGACATAGATGTAGATGTAACATTTGACATTGGCATTTCCGATCCAGCGTCCTTAATTAATTTTGTAGTCTACTATTGTTAAAGTTCTTCTTTTCTTCACCACGGAAACGCCCGGCCACTATTGTGGGAATGACTTTCGGACCTTGTTCAAAAATTACCTGCTGTTTTATGTTACCCATTTATGATAACTTCCTTAGGATATCTAAATATCCAGAGGCAGAATTACTCTGATTTCTAAATTAATCATCAGACATGCTGTTATGGAACCAGGAATGATATTGTCTTCAATCCGAAGACTGGTTCTATGCAGCTGTGCACGCTACTTTTCCCGTGCAAGCCCCAGCATCTCTATAGCCATCTGCACCTGCTTACTGTTGTCAAACCTTCATCTCCTCCTATAATTCCCCTCCCCCTCTCCCATACACAGCTCCCTCCATTAGGAAACGGTATCACAAATTTCTTTCCTCCCCAATTCTGTCCAGCAGCTAATCATTAGCAGTACGAGATACCCATTTAATCTTCAGCATTCTTCTGTAGCACCACATTTTAAAAGCTTCCACTCCGCTCTTGTTGAACTGCTTGTCGTCCACTTCCACACGAGGATACACTCCAGCAAATATCTTCAGGAAGGACCTCCTGACACCTACAGTTACGAGAGCCATCCAGAAAATAAAGAACATTTCTCCAAAGCAGGATGTTCTTTAATAATACTACAGAAACTCAATATACACGTTTTGACATATACTTTGACTACTTTTCCGCGTAGTCCCCCTTTTACATTGAGACATACGTTGTACCTTGCCACGAGTTTGTGTATACCGTGTGGCTGCCTTGCTATCGAATTAAGTCACGACAGCATCCTTCAGGTCATTTGCGAAGCGTATACCAGCAAGCTGCTCATTCAGTTTTGGAAACAGGAAACAGCCCAACGGTGCCAGGTCCGGAGTGCAAGGAGAATGCACGAAGATGTCCCACCTGAATTTCTCATGCGATGAGGCGTGTGTCTGCTGGGCAGTTTGCGAACGTGTATTGTTGAGCAACAATAATTCCACGCGAGAGCTAGCCTCTTTGGCAGTTCTGCATCGCCTGGCTAAAACGTTCAAGGATAGCACTGTATGTGTCGCTATTGATCGTTGTGTTGCCTGGCATGAAATGGACGAGAGACATCTTCACAATCGCAGAATACAAAAACCATCACTTTCTGGTTATATCTAGCTTATTTGAACTTGCGTGGCTTTGTGGCGACCGAGGATGACGCCACTCCATAGACCGTCGCTTCATTGTGGGGGTGTTATGATAAGCCCATGCTTCATCTCCTGTAACCATCTGGTAAATAAACGTATTGCCTTCCTTTTCGTAAAGCTTCAAGAACGCTAATGCAGCACCCACTGCCGCAGCTTTCCGGTCATCCCCGAGTATGCATGGTACTCACCGTGCACAGATTCTGTGGTACCCTGAGTACTGACTGAAAGATCCATGCACCATTAAACGATATACTACCTGGCACTGCATTGATGGGCTGTGCGGCTGGTCCCGGCGGAGGTTCGCGTCCTCCCTCGGGGATGGGTGTGTGTGTTTGTCCTTAGGATAATTTAGATTAAGTTGTGTGTAAGCTTAGGGACTGATGATCTTAGCAGTTAAGTCCCATAAGATAAAAGAAAAAAAAACTTCCTGGCTTTGTTCATGCACGTCGCTAATCGTGGATGTCGATTATCTCGGATGATACGGTCAATCTTTTGTTTCAGAGCATCTGTGATGACTGAGGGTCGTCCTGATCTCTCTTTGTCATGAACGTCCGTTCTCCCATTCTTAAATATTATGCATCACTTTCGAAGACCGGCTGCAATCATTAACAAGTCTGCGGCGAACGTCACAGAGTCTAACATTTTCGCCGGTTGAAGTGGCCGAGCGGTTCTAGGCGCTACAGTCTGGAACCGCGCGACCGCTACGGTCGCAGGTTAGAATCCTGCCTCGGGAATAGATGTGTGTGATGTCCTTAGGTTAGTTGGTTTTAAGTAGTTCTAAGTTCTAGGGGAGTGATGACCACAGCTGTCCCATAGTGCTCAGAGCCATTTGAACCATCTAACATTTTCCGCTTGGAGAAAACAAATAATATCTTGGCACCTCACAGTCGGCAATTTTCCCAATCGGCACAAGCATGATCACATCTATCTCTTCAGTTAGAATGTGACAATGTCCGACTTAACAAACGCATCCGACAACTGTCCGCATCGCACTGAACACAAGATACCAATGAGCGGCTGCCTCAAGACAGGTGCGCGGACTGTACTTGCAAAATAATTGGAATAGAGATAAACATAAACATCATTTCTGCCCTTTTTATTGCTCATGAAAACCACACATTGCATGTTGTACCACCATACAGCGAGACCTACAGAGGTGATGGTCCAGAGTGCTGTACACACTGGTACCTCTAATACCCAGTAGGACATCCTCTTGCATTGATGCATGCCTGTATTTGTCGTGGCATATTATCCACAAGTTAATCAAGGCACTGTTGCTCCAGATTGTCCCACTTGAGCTGCGTCACGTCTTCCATAAACAGCCTTTAACTATCTATCCCAGGCATGACCGATAGGGTTCATGTGTGGAGAACATGCTGGCCACTCTGGTCGAACGATGTCGTTATCCTGAAGGAAGTCATTCACAAGAGGTGCACCATGGGGGCGCGAAAAGTCGTCCATGAAGACGAATGCCTTGCCAATATGCTGCCGAAATGGTTGCACTATTGGTCGGAGGATGGAAATCACGTATCGTACAGCCGTTTCCGCGCTTTCCATAACCACAAGCGCCGTACGTCGGCCCCACATAATGCCACCCCAAAACAGCGGGGTAATTCCACCTCGCTGCAGTCGCTGGACAGTGTGTCTAAGGCATTCAGCCTGACCGGGTTGCCACCAAACACGTCTCAGACGATTGTCTGGTTGAAGGCATATGCGACACTCATCGGTGAAGAAAACGTGACGCCAATCCTGAGCGGTCCATTCGGCAAGTTGCTGGGCCCATCTGTACCACTCTGCATGGTGTCGTGGTTGCAAAAATGGACCTCGCCATGGACGTCGGGAGTGAAGTTGTGAATCATGCAGCCTATTGCGCACAGTTTGAGTCGTAATACGACGTCCTGTGGCTGCACGAAAAGCGTTATTCAGCATGGTGGCGTTGCTGTCAGCGTCCCTCCGAGCCATAATCCATAGGTAGCGGTCATCCACTTCAGTAATAGCCCTTATGTGGCCTGAGCGAGGCATGTCATCGACAGTTCCTGTCTCTCTGTGTCTCTTCCATGTCCGAACAACATCGCTTTGGTTCACTCGTGATGCCTAGACACTTTTCTTGTTGAGTGCCCTTCCTGGCACAAAGTAACAATGTGGAGGTCATCGAACCGCGGTATGGACCGTCTAGGCGTGGTTGAACCCGAGCCTTGTACCTCCTTCCTGATGGAATGACTGGAACTGATCAGCTGTCGGACGTCCTCCGTCTCATAGGAGCTGCTCATGCATGGTTGTTTACATCTTTGGGCGGGTTTAGTGACATCTCTGAACAGCCAAAGCGACTGTGTCTGTGATACAGTATCCACAGTCAACGTCTTCTTCAGGAGTTCTGGGAACTGGGGTGATGCAATTTTTGATGTGTATATATTCAATGTTAAGAAAGTTCTTTTTTACAGAAAATCTTTTCGTACTGTTCCTAGTCCGCATTTGATATCCTCTCAAGTTTGGCCATTGTCAGTTATCTTTCTATCCAAACAGCAAAACTCATCTACTAACTTTATTAATATTTAGCCTCTCTGATTTAATTCTACTACTTTACATTATCGTTTTACTTTCGATGGTACTCATGTTTTAACTCTTTCTTGAGACACTGTTCATTCCTTTCAATTGTTCTTCCTAGTCCCAAGCCATTTCTGCCGGCATTTCAGTGTCATCAGCGAAGCTGAAAAATTTTATTTAATTTTCGTGAACTTTATTTCCCTTTCATTTAATTTCATTTACTTCTTGCTCAGTGTATAGATTGAATAACGTGGAAGATAGGTAACAACCCTATCTCACTCGCTTCTCGTCTATTGCCAAACCTTCATGTCTCTCTGTTTTTATGACTACAGCCTGGTTTCTGTAAAAGTTGTAGATAACCTCTTGCTCCCTGTATTTAAATCCTGCAACCTTCTGCATTTCAGTGAGTGTATTCCAGTCAGCATTGTCAAAAACTTTCTTTAAATACAGACGTGTTTCGTGTTTGAAGGTGTTCACAAACCAGTTTCTTTTTAGATAGATTTCTCATTGAACAAACACAATTTTCGCTTCTGAAGTTACAGCATCATAAGTATTTTTTAACTTTATTTCTCATGAACACATGTTGTTGCTTTCGTGGTTTTCTGTATTTAGCGTTACAGCTATTTCTCTTACCAAGCTTGGCATTTTTCCTAGCTTGTCATTTTTCTGATTTCGCCGTTCACTGCACGGTGAAAAACAGCACTTTCAAATTTTCATCCTGTAACTGTTCAGAAAATACGATAAGAAGGCGAAAGATATCGAGAAACACACTCGTAGACGAACACTGACACAAGAGAGAGAGCTTCAGCCTCAACATGAACGTTCACAAACCATTTAATTACGTCTTTTTCATATCCAGCTACTAGAGTCACATTGCACATTGCACTTTGCTAAGAAACTGCTGTAAAAGAGGGAATACTCGTAAAGTTTAAAATCTGACGCTCTTCTCTTAACTAAGTTCGAGTTACAATGCCGAGAAAGATCACGTCCTGAGTATAAGCTGGCTTAAACGAAGTTAAACCTACGTATACTATTGTGTCATTCCTCGTCCGATTAGGACTGCCTGTTGCATTTATAAGATCTTTGTTTTTTTGACAAAAAATATCTAACTCCCTTCATTTGGTTTATGTATATTGCCATTGGATGGCAAAGCTACAGCGATTATCAGTTGATTCATAGTACCTTTACTCTCATTCAATCACACATGATCAGTTTTGATATTTTAATCACCTTGAGATGCTGCAGCTACAATGACGCTTCGTAGTTGCAAGTGCAAGACGACGGCCCTGAGCAGATTTATAGAGAGTATGCCTGTCTGGATGAGGTCAGTCACACGAGTGCTGAAAGGAACTCGTTAAACTTCGGTTACACGATAAGTCTAACCTCAAAGCCGTAAATTCAACTAAGTACCTACGTAATACTATTACGAACAACTCAAATTGGAAGGAACACATAGAAAATGTTGTGGGGAAGGCTAACCAAAGACTGCGTTTTATTGGCAGGACACTTAGAAAATGTAAAAGAGCTACTAAGGAGAATGCCTACACAACGCTTGTCCGTCTTCTTTTAGAATACTGCTGCGCGGTGTGGGATCCTTACCAGATAGGACTGACGGTGTACATCGAAAAAGTCCAAAGAAAGGTAGCACGTTTCGTATTATCGCGAAATATGGGAGAGAGCGTCACAGAAATGATACAGGAATTAGGTTGGAAATCGTTAAAACAAAGCCGTATTTCGTTGCGACGGAATCTTCTCACGAAATTCCAATCACCAATTTTCTCCTCCGATTGCGAAAAATATTTTGTTGACACCGACGTACATAGGGAGGAACGATCACCACGATAAAATAAGGGATATCAGAGCTCGTACGGAAAGATACAGGTGCTCGTCCTTTCCGCACGCTATACGAGATTAGAATAATAGAGAATTGTAAAGGTGGTTCGATGAACCCTCTGCCAGGAACTTAAATGTGATTTGCAGAGTATCCGTGTAGATGTAGATGTAGATGAAGATGATAAAGATGCCGAAACCAGTTGTGACTGAATACGTCACATGGAACCGTGGCTAAGAATGAAGCTATTGTGCATTATATGTATGACATCAGGGACTGTCTTCTGTATAGGAGAGCATCTTCCTTCACTAAGCGTGACTTCTTGCTATCGTACTTTCTGTCACAGTAGTCTAAAGTAATGTGGATTATTAAGAATATTATATTCGAAGTAGGGATGCCGGTTATCACTGAAACAACTGGTCTTTGTTATATTGGTTTTTTTTTTCATCTCCATTTTAACCTGGCTACTAAAACCGCTCAAAATAACCGGTTCGTGAAAGAAGCGATTTTCGGTTTTTCTTGCTGTTATTTCCAGTAATAAACGCAGACATCGCACAGAGACTGAAAAATTCTAACACTCCCTCAGACTCTTGCGTTATACGTTTCAAGATACTGTACCTAGAATAAAAATATCAAAAAACAGGTAAACAAAGAAAAACGTGACCCGTATACTATTAGCTGCTTTTCTAGAGAAGTAGCGACGGGTGGATACTACAAAAAATCGCCGATATTCCCCTAATGATTACAGTTTTTTTAAATTCTGCCCAAAATCATGTTGTAATCGAGAATCATACCCTGGGGCGCTACGAATAGTCAGTATTACGGGATGAAAACTGAGGTTGGAGAGCTCTTTTCTTCGTGTTATGCTGCCCATTTGAAACGGTTACAAACAGATAGAGATACACCACCTAGATAAGAACAGTAGCTCAGCTAGCTTCTATTTTAACTAAAGAAACACTGTTTCTAGCTTTGTTTCACAGTTTATTATTAATGTTATTGGGAAACCTAGGTTTCAAGTTATAAGCCCATTTTCAAGTACATTACTGATTCCCAAAGATGATAATGCACAAATAAACATGATGACAAGGCAAAGATAATCATCTCAACTTCTTAACGTATTGATCCATAGCTTAATGTACAATTACGTCAAAGACCATTCTTAACAAATTACATACATTATTAAGCATTCACCCATTGCAATGCAATGAGTGGACTAAAGCTATGCATCAGCCAAGAGCTTTTTAACTACTGGACTGGAGCCAAAGTTTGGCTTCTATCCTGGGGTTGTAATCTCATCTAAAAGAGGTGAATAATTGCATTGTGTTTGCTCGTTTAATAACAGGTTAGGGGATATACACATTACTTTTTAATTACTAAAATTTCTAATTGGTTCAGTTTGGCCTCCTTTTCCTCTGTGTGTGGAACGTGTACATCTATTGCGTATTTGTGGTTTTTGTTCAGGCAATGTGCTGCAAAGGCTGAATCAGGCTTCTTCAATCTCCAGCTTCTATGGTGTTCCTTAAGTCTGGTACAGATTGACCTCCCTGTCTGTCCAATGTAGCAAGACTGACACTCATGGTATGTGATTTTATAAACCCTACTTTTTGTGATAGCTGGTTGTTTGACTTTTGCATTGAACAAGAAACTACCTATCGTCTGAAGGACATAAAAAACCGCAGAGAAGCCCTTTGCCTTCAAGATGTTACTTATGCTATTTGATGTTTTCCCTATAAAAGGTAATCTGGACCATTTCTTTTCCTGTTTGTCTGTGTTTTTCATTTGGAACAGTAGAGACCTGGCTAGCTTCTTCATCTTTTTGCCTAAAATTTTATTAATGGTGGTGTTGCAGTCAAATTCTTTATTTATGGGTATTATTTTTATTGTATTAAGTTCCTGATCAAAGTCTTCTAGGGACATAGGGATAGAAAGAAGACTGTGGATTGTTTGTAGGTTATAGGATGTTGGGAGGAAGCCGGATGGAAGTGTCAGTGAAGGAATCTTTTCGGTAAATTTTAAATTTACGTTACGTCTTCTATCTCTAAGCTTAAAGATAGAAGTCTCTTACATTCACGTTCTATGGTGGACGTGGACGGCCAGCACCTGTCGCTTAATCGTGGTTTCGCCATTCTTCAACCACTTTTCATAGATCCTCAAGACAGCAGCACGCGGACAGGTGACGAGATTCGGTTGAAACCTTCCTAAGAGACAGTTTCCGTTCCTTCCAACCTAATCATATAAACAACTGCAAATTTGGAAAGACATCAGCTGTAGAATGGAATGATAACGATGAAAATTTGTGCCGGACCGGGACTCTAACCTGCATTTTCCGCTTATCGCAAGTGGTTGACTAACCATTTTTTGTTGCTTTTTTAATTTAAAAAAATACCAGGTACTAGAACTCGATTTCCCGCTTATGGCGCGGAGTCGCCTTACCATTTTTAATTTTTATTTTAATTTTTTATTTTTTTGTTAAACAGAATATCTTTATTCTTAAAAAGCTGCCCTTCGAGGGGTAAAGAAGGTAACTACGAACAAAAAATACTGAAGCATAAACAGAACGTAAACGCCGCGTTCTGGCAGCAGCAACATTAGACTCGGCACCCACCGCTAGCATCAATCAGAACGTCCATGAATCATAACTCGTCATTCGGGCTGGGCACGTCTTCACGAAGAAAGGGTTCATATGATTCTCCCACTTGCTCCAGTCCGTTCCGTAAATTTAACATGGACATGAGGCTAACTTCTTATACCCGGCACACCCCAAGTGTGGGGAGGGTCAAAGATGACACTAACCGGATAATTAGCGAAGTACTGGCAGTAGCGCGGGTGGTGTCGTAAAAGAGTGAATCGTTCCAATAATGAGGTCCGAAAATTGGGAAAGTGTTTGTCATCATCACGGTTGAAACACGTATGTAACATAGCAGCGATGGCGAGGCATTGTAGCATCTGTGACCAGAGAGTATGCGCTTGACCGCGCGAGTGTTGCGAGCGGTTCTCAGTCAGTAGCAGTCAGTCAGTCGTTGCGAGTCTGTAGCTCTGTCTAGTTGAGAGCAGTACTCAGTCTGTAGTCGTCATGCAGAGCGGTCGGTCAGTAGTAGCAGCCCAGTGCGGTTGTGTGATGTAGGCGGTCGGCAACACTGGTCAAGATGAGGAATAAGGTATACTGTTAATTAATATAATCATTAGGTAATGAAAAATTTTATTTATTGTAATTATTCTCCAACAAGTCTCCCAATAATATTTTTTTATTTCAAAAGCATTTTCTCAAAAATTTAATTTTTATTGAACTCAAGATTTCGTTGCACTTCCCATTTCATTCCACTTCTTTTGAAGAAAAATTCCACTAAAATCACAAAAAAAGAGAATATTATTATTTGCAATGCAGTTCCTCCAAGCGGTGCGCAACAACAAGAGCAGATATGTGACATCCATTTATTCTGAGGTAAGACTTTAATTCTGATTGTTTTACACAGGGCCAAAGACCGATATTTCGGTTTAATTGTATTTTCTTGTCACTGAACGGATTTTAAATTTTGTGAAGAATTTATATTTGAGTCAGATTGCGAATTTCACATTTTTTGTTGCCATTGTCAGTACATTTCATTGTGGGCAGGTTACGCATAGAGCCATGTCCATCAGCATTTCTAATTAGTATCGTCCTTTTCTTTTAAAATTTTTGTAGGGAGGTTACACTTGGCTCCCATTTCTATTAAGTATTGCTTTATTTTCTTTAAAAATTGCGGTGGGGAGGTTACACTTGGCGACCCTGCCAGGATCGTATTTCGTTGAGAGTCTTTTGAACAACAGTCAGATATCTGCTCTTGTTTGCTTAGATATAATTAGGATTTAGCGCAACGCTTTTAATAATATTGTGACTTTCTCTCTACAGGTCAACGGCAATTTGTTGCTTTGTTGTATTTGTGTGTTGCTTTTGCATTGTGTTGATTTGTTTTGTGAAAAATTTTGACTATTGTAAAAATGCCGCGAAAGACTGTGAATAGTGTATCGCGAAGTATTGTGAATGAAATTACCAACTTAAACAACGTGACCGATAGTAATTGTGATACGCAACGTAATGATGACAATCTTGCGTTCACTAACAATCAGTGCATTCCAACCACTAAAGATGACTTTCACCTTAATGATGAACAAACGAACTCAATTGTCTCGTCTGTTAACTTGACGACAATTGATGACGCAGAATGCTCTATGGTAATGAGCGCTGCCGAGTTTAACACACCCGATTTAGAAAATCCAAGTAATGTACAGACAAATTTTTCGAATGAAAATGATCAGTGTAGTGAGAGTATGACGGATCCATTTAATTCCGAAATAATGTCTGACAGTGTACATCCGACTGATAATCCTTTTTGTAAGTTGCAAAATGACCAAATGGTCACACAAAGCGCGACAACTGCAGGTACACCATTAAACAGTACTGAGAATGCAACAGCTACTTTAAGTTTGGATCAATTTATGACAATAATGCTACAGTTTAAGAACGATCTTAGGGAAGATATCAAACAAGATAACAAAAAACTCAAACAACAACTTGATGAAATTTTTGACAACCATTACAAACAACTTAGCGAAACAATTGATAAAAGTGTCGATCTCACAAACGGAAAACAAGACGACCGTAAAGAACAGAACAAACAAGTTAGTGAGCAGATTACAGCTGTTACCGTGCAATGTCAGGACAGTAAGGAACAACTACGTGATGATACTAAGACTTGTGCTAATAACAGTAATGAAAAGGTTGGCACTGTTGCACAAGAATTCAGTAGCACACGTGTAGGCACAACCGAATCACATAAAGACGAGATTATTGCAGTCACTGAACAATGTTCAGCAAACGAAACACTGATACACGAAATTAATGCAGTCACTGAAGAATGTCCTAAAAACGAAGTACAGATTCGCGACGAAGTTAATTTAGAGTCAGTGGAAGTTTCATACACTCCGAATACGGAAGTTGACGAGAAAAGTGAACGACACAATAACCAGATTGACGAAAGCATTGAAGTAACAGAGATGAAAAACATTTCAGTTAATAACATGCCACAACAGACGCCACTTTTTGAACATGAGTCTGACACACGCAGCGTGTATAATGTGAATAATTTACAGAGACTACGCGAAGTAAAATCCGAAAAGCCACGCGACTTAAAATATGAAAAGCTACGCAACTTGAAATCCGAAATGACACAGACGAACAGATTCACACACAAACCCGAACGTGTTTTTAAATTCAATGACGAGTACGTAGATTACGAGCAATTTGCATTTGTAAGAAAATGTAAGGAATTTAATAATGACAGCGTACAGGTACACGCTTTGCACTGTATACGACAATTTATCTTTGTACATTCACCACTATTACCTGTAATGCAAAAACTAGCTTTGAACCAGATGCGACAATTTGCTATTGTATTTTCATCAGCATTATCTATTATGCAGAAATTGGAATTAGCATGCAGACAGCAATTTATTTCTGAATTTTTACCGCCATTGCCTGTAACGCAAAAGCTAAAATTGATTTGCAGTGCGTAATTGACCTCAGGGGATTCATTACGCTTTAATGAATATGTGCCGTAGCGAGCATAGGGCCCCGAGCTGTAGTAGTGCTGTTTCATCTTTAGTTTTCTGCACTGCTGCCTTTTCTTCTACTGTCCTTTATATCTATCAAACTGCTCTTTAACTATTGCTCTACCTAGTATTAAGAAACGAGTAATGAAAACCGGATATGACAAATATTTTACCGAATGTGACAATTTTCATTAGGCACTCCAGAACCAGCGTAATTTTAATAACAGATAAAATCGTAATCATCAGTATGTGTAGAATTAAAAGTAACAGAAACGCATTTTTTGGTAACAATAGATGTTTTTCACCACAACAGCATGAAAGTCAGCCGCTTAGCATACGTAACCAACAATGCAGTGTACAAGGTCAAGCAAACTTTAACGTTTCGCCGCGTGCACGTATAGTCCCAGCTCCAACAAATAGTAACGCATGGCAGCAAAGAAATAACTACGTACAGACAACACTCTATTTCAACTCGTATCGCAATGCGCCGTATAGAAATTACTATCATGACAGACGTAAAAATAACGAGCACAATTTTCAGCGTACATTTAATAACAGTCGATCTTATGAGCAGCAACAACATCAGCAACAACAAATAATCATGAATGAAACAGACAATAGGTGTCATCGATAGCGTAACACGTCAGTAAGAAATAACAGAACAGTTCATATAGTGGATATGCCACAACATTGTCCCGTAAATAATAACACGTACGATAAATTTTAACCAGATACAGCACAGATTGCATATTACAGTAACGCAAACATTACTTTTGACACGCAGAATTTTGTTCACGAGAATGTTATTTGAAACATGCTTTGTTGAATGCACCACTTTTATCGCACCCTGATCTTACTAGAAATTTTTCCATTGCCACCGACAGTTCCAACACCGCTTTAGGCGTACACATTTTCCAGGAAATTGAAGAAGATGGTTCAATAGTAATTAAAAACATCGCATTTGCAAGCCGCATTCTGTCACCTGCTGAGCGAAATTACTCCGTTACAGAACTTGAAACATTATGTGTTGTATGGGCTTTTATGAGATTTAGGCACTTTCTTTATGGCAGACATACCACAGTTTACACAGATCACAGAGCGATACAATTTTTACTTTCAGCCAAATTCACGCATGATAGATTAAGCAGATGGAAACTTTATTTACAGGAATTTAATTTTACAATAGTTCACATTTCTGGCACACAAAATGTTATAGCAGACGCACTATCGCGTTCTCTCAGCAACAATCAGCAAGACGTAGCAACCAACTTCTGCAAAACAAATTTCAGTGTCATGTACATTCAGCAAGTTGCATTTGAAAACTTTATTTCATCGTCATTACAGGACATAGCACAAGAACAAAATAAAGACAATGTGTGGAAAGAAATTAAACACCTTTGGCAAGATAGGAAAAATGTTACGATTAGGAACCATTACACTGTACGCAATGACGTTCTGTTTCGCCGCTCTCATCCTGACAGCAACAATTGGTTATTATGCATTCCTGACGAACTGGTTAACAAACTAATTTGGTACACTCATTTAAGTTACGCACATTACGGAGCAAGAAAATGTTTTCTTATACTGAGACAGAACTGTTATTTTGCCAACATGGAGAAACGTATACGACGAGTTTTAGCGTCTTGTAAAATTTGCCAGAAAGCTAAATCAGACACCACTTCACATATTCCTCCTTTATATTCCATTATACCTGTTAAATTAAGACACATGGCCGCTGTAGATATTTTTTGTCCGATTCCGAGAACTAACAGAGGTTTTTGCTACATTTTTGTCGCTGTTGAGCTCACTTCAAAATTTGTTACTTTCACTCCGTTACGCAAAGCTACTGCTAAAACTGTTTCGAAAGCATTTGTAAAACATTTTCTATTTCATGTAGGGCATGTAATGAAAGTAATTTCTGACAATGGATCTCAATTTCGTAGTAGCGTATGGACACGCATGTTACGAGCCAGAAACATTTCTCCGATTTATATATCCAAGTACCACGCTTCTTCGAACCCTTGTGAAAGATTAATGAAGGAAATTGGTAAGCTGTGCCGAATATACTGCCACAAAAGACATATTGATTGGGATACACACATACTCTCATTCCAAGATGTAATTAATTCCATTCCAAATGAATCCACTATGCTATCTCCGACTGTTGTACTGAAAAACGTTGAACCACCGAACAAAATTAAAGAATTAATAGAATTTCCCAAAAGTCGTCGCCTACGACACCACGAAATAATTAACATTGCGCTGAACAACATCAAACGTGCCGCAGAGCGCCGGAGAAGACAGCAAAAACAGGTTTGTACACGCCGATACTTTCACGTTGGACAGAAGATACTAGTACGTACACACTATTTATCCAGCAAATTAAAAGGTAAGTGCAGTAAATTTGAACTTCTATACGCAGGTCCATATCGGATTCGCAGCATCCCTCACCCCAATGTTGTACACGTCGAAACTTTGAGAACCAGAAAATCGTAAGGCAATCACCATATATCAAACATTAAACCGTTTATTGAGTGAAACCACTGTATGATTCAACACACTATGATGCCATTTACTAATGCAATTATTTCACGTGACTAATTATTGATGATTATCGTATTTTTTCTTGGCAAGTGCCCGGCAAGGTAAGGTTAGCAGGTCGCTTTTCTTGTTGTTACACATCAGACCGTGCACATTTTCCATTTTTTTGTGTATGTGACTGTACTCCAGTTTTGTTTGTATGGACTATGAAATAGTTAAGATATAACACACACCAGTCGACTTTGACATTTTTTTTGCCTTATGACATCTCAACATCGTGACTGTTTCACATTTTTTTTTTTTGCTACTGCATTGTATTATTCTGTGTACATTTTTGCATCTGAACACTGTCAATGTTTTTGACATATTACGTTTTCTGTCATGTTATGCTGTATGGTTAATTATGTTACCATAAACCAGTCATTATCTAGTGGGTATATGATTTAAATGCAGGACATTAATCTTTGTTCATCAATTTCAGAAAGGAATGATGATTCTAAGAAATAAATTTAACATAAATGGAATTTCACCTACGGAATAAACGAAAGGAGATGCAATAACTTTATGAGGAAGAGTAAATGGATCAGGATTAACAAACATTAACAAGAATATACTATACTCATCGAAGAATAGCAGTCTTAACTAATTTTTTCTTTCAGAATACAAGGTGATTGATGCAGGCTGTCAGACTGAACTACACATCTTAGTTTTAGTGATGAAATATGCTAGAGATAAGGAATAGTTATGAAATGAGTAATGAAGTGATTTTTTGCAGATGATAATGAATACTGATGAATAATGATGAAGGATATGGTATTATGAATAATGAAGTTTTTCTTTACAGGTGATGATAATGGTGAAGTTATGATGATATGGATAATGAAGTTTTTTTCTTTACAGATGAGGATAATGTTGAAGTTATGTATTTATGTTATGTAGTTATTTAAGTATTTGTTGCAGTTTGCTTTGACAGCAGGTGTTACATTGCATAGTAGGATGACTGAAAGTTTTGGAAAGGACAGCTATGGAACACATTTTATACACATTTCACTACTTGTTAATTCGAAGTTCACTACTTTTCAGCATAGTGTGCGTTTCTTCTTTCAGGTCAATAATCCGTTTTTGTATTTTTTTTCCAGGAGAAGTTTTTCATGACACTTACTAAACCTGTTACTTATTATACCTGTTCTAGTACTTGCATTTTTATATTTTTTACCCATTTGTATTTATCATTTATAAATGTGATCACATGTACTGCCTTGTTACATAATCTTGCTACAGCTGACTCATGACGAATGACGTTACCTATCCTCATTTGCAGCAATAGGTCAAAAGCAAAAAGTATTATGCCTCAGCAATTAATTATCGATCCCAACGCAATGCATTGCTACCAAAAAAATGTATTACCAGTCCCACATAATGTCACTAGTTTATGATAATTCTGAATAATACTGATCAACTATGAATAGCATGTCACTTGAGTAATGACCTCTTAATGAGACTATATTCAAAATAATGCTTTGTCACTAGCTGATAACTGCCACTGTTTATTGTAATGATATTACTTATAACGCCTGTGATTACTAATGATTTGACTGTAATTAACTGATTTTAATAATGACTTTGTAATAATCTGAATAATACTGAATGATGATTCTATTCATTACTTGCTGGCCACTGAGTGCCAATAATTAATGTCACTCCACGAATTGTTATTAATTATGCCATTGATTAGCTCTTGTTTCCAATGTTGATACTTTGTAATTTGAAATGAATGTGACTGTTTAATAATGCTTTGTAATTAGGAGAAGGCTAATAATTCTTACTATATTGGAATTTCAAATGATTAATTAACGATGCCATACTTTGTTATTGGAAATGAATGTGACTGTTTCATAATGCTTTGTAATTAGGAAAAGACTAATGATTCTTAATAGATTGGAATGACACATAATTAATTAACTATGGTACTGTTTAATAATGCTTTGTAATTAATTAAGGCTAATAATTCTTACTATATTGAAATGACAAATGATCAATTAATTAACTGTAATTAGACAAATGATTAATTAACGACAAATGATTAATTAACTGTAATTAGACAAATGATTAATTAACGACAAATGATTAATTAACTGTAATTAGACAAATGATTAATTAACTGTAATTAAACAAATGATTAATTAACGACAAATGATTAATTAACTGTAATTAGGAAAAGGCTAATGATTATTGGAATGACAAATGATTAATTAACTGTAATTAGGAGAAGGTTAATAATTCTTAATTATACTCTGTAACTGAAAAGAATGCAATTATTTCATAATGCTTTGTAACCAGGAAAAGAAGGCTACTGATTCTATGTACAACAATTAATGAACATTTTTCTGTAATACTACATACTTGGTACAGAAATGTTCAATAACTGGGCTATGAATGCCACAAACTACTAATTAAGTCTGTAATCGTCAATATTATGTGACTTGATGTCCTTCACCTCATAAGCTGACTACCCTAAATTACTGCAATGTCCATTTGTCCTGTTTATGCTAGTGATCATGGAGCACTATCTTTGGTTTTGCACTAATTCTACGTGGGTGTGCCTTGTAAGAGCGTGGTGTTGACACGACATGCTGTCCACCACCGTGAGCGATGAAGACATTATTATGGTCCCACTGTTTGGTGTACGTAATATACTGCCAAAATGAAAACATGGAACATTACTACGACAGTTCAGTGTCTTGGCTACACTGCTAAATTCTGATGGGAAAAGAACTTCCAGTTGTGTCACTTGGTGTTGTACTTCTGTGGAAAGATATGGACTTTCAGAGCAGCTGTGTGCAATCTAAAGTGCTACAACCATGATGCAATCCTTCCCTTTCCTATCCTGATTCTTGTCACATAAAGAAAAAATTTTTTTGGTAACATCATTTATGTTCATAGGTTATACATTTTTCGATTCGCTGAACTCCAATGCGAGTACACTTATGTCACTTGTCAACATAATATTTTTTGCCAGTCTGTTTATTTGTTCTGAATATGCTAAAGAATTTTTTCAGTGCCTGTGCACTTTATCTGTCAAATAATTTGTATATACTTTTCTGATTTGCTACTATGTTTTGTACTCACATTTTGTCTTTGTCTGATATATTTTGTACTTAGTGCGTGTGCACAACATTTAAATACTCTGTAAGTTGTAGAATTTTGTTAATTAAAGAAAAATTTTGCCGCGCTTGGCAAGTCCAAATGACTCACCATCGCTGCCAAATTTTTGCCCCCCCAGTGGAGGGTTATGAAACACGTATGTAACATAGCAGCGATGGCGAGGCATTGTAGCATCTGTGACCAGAGAGTATGCGCTTGACCGCGCGAGTGTCGCGAGCGGTTCTCAGTCAGTAGCAGTCAGTCAGTCGTTGCGAGTCTGTAGCTCTGTCTAGTTGAGAGCAGTACTCAGTCTGTAGTCGTCATGCAGAGCGGTCGGTCAGTAGTAGCAGCCCAGTGCGGTTGTGTGATGTAGGCGGTCGGCAACACTGGTCAAGATGAGGAATAAGGTATACTGTTAATTAATATAATCATTAGGTAATGAAAAATTTTATTTATTGTAATTATTCTCCAACAAGTCTCCCAATAATAATTTTTTATTTCAAAAGCATTTTCTCAAAAATTTAATTTTTATTGAACTCAAGATTTCGTTGCACTTCCCATTTCATTCCACTTCTTTTGAAGAAAAATTCCACTAAAATCACAAAAAAAGAGAATATTATTATTTGCAATGCAGTTCCTCCAAGCGGTGCGCAACAACAAGAGCAGATATGTGACATCCATTTATTCTGAGGTAAGACTTTAATTCTGATTGTTTTACACAGGGCCAAAGACCGATATTTCGGTTTAATTGTATTTTCTTGTCACTGAACGGATTTTAAATTTTGTGAAGAATTTATATTTGAGTCAGATTGCGAATTTCACATTTTTTGTTGCCATTGTCAGTACATTTCATTGTGGGCAGGTTACGCATAGAGCCATGTCCATCAGCATTTCTAATTAGTATCGTCCTTTTCTTTTAAAATTTTTGTAGGGAGGTTACACTTGGCTCCCATTTCTATTAAGTATTGCTTTATTTTCTTTAAAAATTGCGGTGGGGAGGTTACACGGTAAAGGTACAATGTGGTCAGGCCCTTCATCCATATCACTGCATTCATCTTAGTATGTGTATAAAATGTCATATTTGGGATAAGAAGGGATGTCGAAGTTACTGCTGTAGGGATCATTTGCTGAATGAGGGCCAACATACGTCTTATCAACCTCCACATCTCCACGAGGGACCCACATTCCACACGGTGTTCATCTGTATCAGGTATATGGCTCTGGGGACGCGACGGAGAACCAGCAATACGTATGGAATGGAGTCTCTGGCGATTCGTGTACTTGTGGCTGGCCACCAAATACCTGGCCACTCTGGCATTGAACTCAAGAATAGCGCCATACACTGAACTCCAGACCACTGACCAAGTAACCGAGAGCAGACAGCTTTCAATCGGATTTCGGGGATGGTCTCACATCATATGACAGTAAACATCACGGGTCCTGTGCAGTCGCTCACTTGGCGGGTCAGCGTTGGCATAACAGAAATCCACAAAAAAACTCCTTTAGGTGAGATAGTGGTGGCGAAATATACGCCCCTACAAGGAGTGGTTCGTGATAAGTGGATGCAAGATTTTCAATCAGAGTCGCTGTGAAGCTGAGCTGGCGGTGGTTTCATGTTTTCGTCACCGTGGAGACATACACTACTGGCCATTAAAATTGCTACACCAAGAAGAAATGCAGATGATAAACGGGTATGCATTGGACAAATATATTATACTAGAACTGACATGTAATTACATTTTCACGCAATTTGGGTGCATAGATCCTGAGAAATCAGTACCCAGAACAACTACCTCTGGCCATAATAACGGCCTTGATACGCCTTGGGCGTTGAGTCAAACAGAGCTTGGATGGCGTGTACAGGTACAGCTGCCCATGCAGCTTCAACACGATACCACAGTTCATCAAGAGTACTGACTGGCGTATTGTGACGAGCCAGTTGCTCAGCCACCATTGACCAGACGTTTTCAATTGGTGAGAGATGTGGAGAATGTGCTGGCCAGGGGAGCAATCGAACATTTTCTGTATCCAGAAAGGCCCGTACAAGACCTGCAACATGCGCTCGTGCATTATCCTGCTGAAATGTGGGGATTCGCAGGGATCGAATGAAGGGTGGAGCCACGGGTCGTAACATATCTGAAATGTAACGTCCACTGTTCAAGTACCGTCAATGCGAACAAGAGGTGACCGAGACGTGTAACCGATGGCACCCCATACCATCACGCCGGGTGATACGCAAGTATGACGAGACGAATACACGCTTCCGATGTGCGTTCACCGCGATGTCGCCAAACACGGATGCGACCATCATGATGCTGTAAACAGAGCCTAGATTCATCCGAAAAAATGACGTTCTGCCATTCGTGCACCCAGGTTCGTCGTCGAGTACACCATCGCAGGCGCTCCTGTCTGTGATGCAGCGTCAGGAGTAACCGCAGGCACGGTCTCCGAGCTGATAGTCCATGCTGCTGCAAACGTCGTCGAACTGTTCGTGCAGATGGTTGTTGTCTTGCAAACGTTCTCATCTGTTGACTCAGGGAACGAGACATGGCTGCACGATCCGTTACAGCCATGCGGGTAAGATGCCTGTCATCTCGACTACTAGTGATACGAGGCCGTTGGGATCCAGCACGGAGTTCCGTATTACCCTCCTGAACCCACCAATTCCATATTCTGCTAACAGTCATTGGATCTCGACCAACGCGAGCAGCAATGTCGCCTTACGATAAACCGCAATCGCGAAAGGCTACAATCCGACCTTTATCAAAGTCGAAAACGTGATGGTACGCATTTCTCCTACTTACACGAGGCATCACAACAACGTTTCACCAGGCAACGCCGGTCAACTGCTGTTTGTGTATGAGAAATCGGTTGGAAACTTTCCTCATGTCAGCACGTTGTAGGTGTCGGTACCGGCGCCAGGCTTGTGTGAATGCTCTGAAATGCTAATCATTTGCATATCACAGCATCTTTTTCCTGACGGTTAAATTTCGCGTATGTAGCACGTCATCTTCGTGGTGTAGCAATTTCAATGGCCAGTAGTGTATAAGGCAGCTGCCCTAACCCACACATTGACCATTTCGAGACTACCCTTTGTGGTAGGGTGTGTGAGTGTGTCGTATCACACTTTGATGATCATTCCTACACTGGAAAAGCAACTCAATACTGCTTGTAAGCTGCGGACTATCGTCTTTGGCACTGGGAGGGCTGTGACCAGATGGGGTATGTCGGATGCCAGATAGGTAGTGACATAAGCCACCCACTGTACCATGTTCAAAGATTGCAGCAAGTTGCTATGGGCATCTGTATGCATGCCTTGTAGGAGACGAGAATAGGTAAGATGTGATGCCTCTCGACTGTCATACGTGAAGATAACCCACAGACATTTGATATCCAAGACTGGGTATGGGACCAAGCTCCCTTCTGGGAAGCTGGTGCCAAGGACCACCACTCCAGACTTATCCATGTTTAAGCGGCTTCTGGCTATAGCACCGTATTGGCGATCCAGTAGAGTGATCTTTGGACTTTGGCTGCGAAACGCAGTAAAAACACCAGATCGTCCACATAGGCTCGACATACAATGGTATGGTTCTCAACAGAAGTCCCTGCAGCCAGGGTCATAGTGCATGAAACAGTGGCTCCATGGCAATGGCATACAGGGGGAAACCTTGCCTCACACAGCGGACAATAGTAATCTTGCCCTCCATACATGCATTGATTGTAACCTGTGAAGTCGCTCCACGCAGAAGGTGCATGACAGTGCTTATGAAGGTCTGAGGGAAGGCCAGCTGTAGCAGCACCTTCTCAAGATAGTCATGGCATACTCTATCAAAAGCGCGGTCAGAGTTTACTGTCACTAAGACTCCTCACACACGACATGTCTCCACCAGTGTGTTGACATTGTGGTAGTCGATGAGCGCCGTCTGAATGTTGCTGTTACTGCCAAGACAGGGCTGGTTGGTAGAGAGGACGTGGTGCTGAAGACTCTGAATTCAGTCAGCCAGAATTTTCGTAAATATCTTGAAATCGCTGTTGAGCAGCGTAGAAGGTCGGTAACGGTCAAATCTCTGTTGGGCAGATGGCTTGGGGACCGACATAAGGATGCCATCGACAAAGGCAGGCGGCATCTGCATTGAAGGATCCATCATTTCTTGATACATCGTAACTCATTGGGGCATCTTAATATCACGGAACGTACTATAGAACTCCATCAGGAGACCATCTGTTGTTCGCTGCATAAGGGTTGCCGCCGCGTTGCCATCGAGGGTCCGAGTCAGCAAGCGGAGGACTTCATTCATAACCGTTGCATCATGGTCTTCTGTGCGTAGAACTGCCGGTTATGATCCAAGAAGTCGTCGGCAGTATCGTTTTGAGCCGTCAGGCGCCGGTCATGTGTCATATCCAGCGTGGAGATAAATGCTCTGAGACATCTGCGACGTTCATGGATAATGTGGTACATTGCCAGCAGTTCACCCCCCTATCTGGTCTTGACTATGAATGTGCAAAAGCGTGCCCTCGAGGCGACGAATTGTAAGCATTACGATCACTGCTCGTAACCTCCGGACCTCAGCCTCACGCCCTGGCGACGGTGGCTGGGTGGATATCTCCAGCAGTAGCATAAATTGATATTCTATGGTGTGCCTTTGCCAACACACAGCCTCTTGACGGTAATTCATCACTACTCCGCCGTGTGTCGACAAGGCGAAGTTCTTAGAAAAAATTGGAAATTTGTGATGAGGTCTTATGGGACCAAACTTCTGAGGTCATCGGTCCCTAAGCCTACACACTACTTAATCTAACTTACGCTATGGACAACACACACACACCCATGCCCGAGGGAGGACTCGAACCTCTGAAGGGAGGAGCCGCACGGAGCGTGACAAGGCGGCTCAGACCGCGCGGCTACCCTGCACGGCGCGAAGGTCTTACACCAGGGGTTGCAGTTCTCTGCATTTGCTAATGTGTGGTATTTGATCCTGTGGTGACCGGACACAATTGACGTTGTCCCCTAGGATGATATGATCGTAGCGTCCCTCGAATAAGGACGCGAACTCCTCTGCATAAAATCTCGAACGGTCTCTCCTCTTATCCGTAACAGAGGGGTCATACACATTCACAATCCTGATATGTGATAGCAAGTCCTCGTGGTGACAGTAGGTAGTTCAAATGGTTGAAATGGCTCTGAGCACTATGGGACTCAACATCTGAGGTCATCAGTCCCCTAGAACTACTTAATCCTAACTAACCTAAGGACATCACACACATCCATGCCCGAAGCAGGATACGAACCTGGACCGTAGCAGTCGCGCGGTTCCGGACTGAAGTGCCTAGAACCACACGGCCACCGCGGCCGGTGACAGTAGGTAGACCACACCATCGATCACGATGCCTTCCTTCACATAAAGGCCATACCACTACCATCATCCGTGCATGACACCTTATAAAAGTCGTATCCATAAATAGACGGGAACCTCAGAACTGATGGTGCCAACCGGTAGGCCTGGCATTGGGAGGCAGTACTGCTGGCGCCTGTTCGGAGAGGTGGAGACGGGAGATCGGGAAAAGGACCCGCAGTCAACAATGGGTCCTCTCCTATGTCCAATGGCATTTAACTGCCGTGATGTGAAGCAACTGCAACCGCTTTAGCTATTCAAGCAGACATCACGTACTCGACATCGTTGGCCTACGCAAGCAGGTTTGTGTTGCGATCATACCTCGGAATTAATGGGGTAGCCGAAGTTTGCACTTGGTCCGTGACAGAGTCATATGTAAGTAGGCTTATATCAGAAGAAATAAGCCCTCGGTGACCGAGGGCTTATTTGTTCTAATATAATTCTGACACGGTCACTGAACCTTAGCAGCTATGTTCAAAGTTTTATGTAAGTAGGCTGTTTAGGTTTTTATATTGGTAACGCCACGTAGCGCTCTGTATGAAAATCACTGGCTGTGCTGTGTGCAGTTGTGGATGGTTTGCATTGTTAGAATATACGCTATTGTAGTGTTGGGCATTTGGCTGTTAACTGCGCATAGCGTTGCGCAGTTCGAGGTGAGCCGCCAGCAGTGGTGGATATGGGGAGAGAAATGGCGGAGTTTTGAGAGCGAATGATCTGGACGTGCGTCCATCAGAGACAGTAAATTTGTAAGACTGGATGTCATAAAATGACATATATATATATATATATATATATATATATATATATATATATATATATATATATATATATATAATGACTTTTGAACACTTTTAAGCTGGCAGTAGTGGCGTTCGCTGTATTGCAGTAGTTCGAGTAACGCAGATTTTTTTGAGGTAAGTGATTTGTGAAAGGTATAGGTTATTGTTAGTCAGGGCCATTCTTTTGTAGGGATTTTTGAAAGTCAGATTGCGTTGCGCTAAAAATATTGTGTGTCAGTTTAAGCCCAATCATTTATAATTTTCTAAGGGAACTTTTTGTGGTGTCACCGCCAGACACCACACATGCTAGGTGGTAGCCTTTAAATAGGCCGCGGTCCGTTAGTATACGTCGGACCCGCGTGTCGCCACTATCAGTGATTGCAGACCGAGCGCCGCCACACGGCAGGTATAGAGAGACTTCCCAGCACTCGCCCCAGTTGTACAACCGACTTTGCTAGCGATGGTTCACTGACAAAATACGCTCTCATTTGCCGAGACGATAGTTAGCGTAGCCTTCAGCTACGTCATTTGCTACGACCTAGCAAGGCGCCATTACCAGTTACTATTGATACTGTAAAACATGTACCGTCAAGAGCGACGTTCACCATTAATGGGTTAAAGTTAAGTATTCCACCAGCTACGTCCGTTTTTTCTAAAGTCTAATTTCCTTGTCCTGTTCCAGACCGCACGCCAGCCTGCGTGAGCTAAAACGCGTGCCTTTCGGCTTCCTCTCATACCCGGTGTTGGCTCTCCTGCCAACCCACAACACTTTTTTTTTGTGGGGAGCATTGGGCCTATGTAAGTAGGCTGTTTAGGTTTTTATATTGGAAACGCCACGTAACGCTCTGTATGAAAATCACTGGCTGTGCTGTGTGCAGTCTGTGGCTGGTTTGCATTGTTAGAATATACGCTATTGTAGTGTTGGGCAGTTGGCTGTTAACAGCGTGTAGCGTTGCGCAGTTGGAGGTGAGCCGCCAGCAGTGGTGGATGTGGGGAGAGAAATGGCGGAGTTTTGAGAGCGGATAATCTGGACATGTGTCCATCAGAGACAGTAAATTTGTAAGACTGGATGTCATGAAATGATATATATATTATGACTTTTGAACACTATAAAGCTGGCAGTAGTGGCGTTTGCAGTATTGCAGTAGTTCGAGTAACGCAGATTTTTGTCAGGTAAGTGGTTTGTGAAAGGTATAGGTTTTTGTTAGTCAGGGCCATTCTTTTGAAGGGATTTTTGAAAGTCAGATTACGTTGCGCTAAAAAATTGTGTGTCAGTTTACGCCCAGTCATTTATAATTTTTCTAAGGGGGCGTTTCACATATACGGAATCCATCTACTGCCATTCATTCAGAAGCGTGGCACTGCGAGAGGTTTCATTCCAATCCGCCGCTGATCGAATACTGTCAATGGGAATCGACAATCATATCTTCCTGCTGGGGATGGTCGCCTCTATCGAAATCTTCGTCTTCCGTTGACTTAGTACAGTAGGTAAACGGATGGGGACAGTCGGCGGTTCTTCCGTCGCTTTGGAGTTTGTGGACATGAGTATCGGTATCCGACAACGGCTGGGGGTCGTTGCCATTAGGGACAAAACCGACGGTTCTCAGAAGCAGATCTGCAGTAGCCAGCCTCTTCTGCAGGGCGGTTCCCTTCTAGCATTGCAAAACTGATGCTGAGGCTTGCTCTGGCGCTGCTGAATGCCTCTGCATCGGAAGCTGCTCTGTGTAAAATGAAGGCGACCCTTACGTCGACGGTCGATGATCAGATGGAAAAGTTTGAAGGACCCCTACGTATGTCAGTGGGAGCACCATTGGATCGGGCGACATTTTCTCCTCCCCTGTCGGCAGTTGTGTGATGCAACGCTGCATATAGCTTGATCTGAGAATTCCCTCTTGCCCGCATCCCGAACAGGTTTGGTCTGGCCATTGTAATTTACGACGACACGGCATCCGCCGATGTTAAAATAGGTCGGGACATGTTTAATAAGGTTGATGCGCTCCTGGAGCTCCCTATTCAGAATGGGGTACGTGGTAAAGTGTGCCCATTTTTCCGCTGTATGGCTTATGACAGTGCCATGAGGTCACAACAATGCGATCAGTCGTTTAATGAACAAAGTAAGAGCATATGGACCATCAGACCAATTGTGTGATTGGATTGAAGAGTTCCTAGATAACAGAACGCAGCATGTCATTCTCAATGGAGAGAAGTCTTCCGAAGTAAGAGTGATTTCAGGTGAGCCGCAGGGGAGTGTCGTAGGACCGTTGCTATTCACAATATACATAAATGACCTTGTGGATGACATCGGAAGTTCACTGAGGCTTTTTGCGGATGATGCTGGGGTATATCGAGAGGTTGTAACAATGGAAAATTGTACTGAAATGCAGGAGGATCTGCAGCGAATTGACGCATGGTGCACGGAATGGCAATTGAAACTCAATGTAGACAAGTGTAATGTGCTGCGAATATATAGAAAGAAAGATCCCTTATCATTTAGCTACAATATAGCAGGTCAGCGACTGGTAACAGTTAATTCCATAAATTATCTGGGAGTACGCATTAGGAGTGATTTAAAATGGAATGATCATATAAAGTTGATCGTCGGTAAAGCAGATGCCAGACTGAGATTCATTGGAAGAATCCTAAGGAAATGCAATCCGAAAACAAAGGAAGTTGGTTACAGTACGCTTGTTCGCCCACTGCTTGAATACTGCTCAGCAGTGTGGGATCCGTACCAGATAGGGTTGATAGAAGAGATAGAGAAGATCCAACGGAGAGCAGCGCGCTTCGTTACAGGATCATTTAGTAATCGCGAAAGCGTTACGGATATGATAGATAAACTCCAGTGGAAGACTCTGCAGGAGAGACGCTCAGTAGCTCGGTACGGGCTTTTGTTGAAGTTTGGAGAACATACCTTCACCGAGGAGTCAAGCAGTATATTGCTGCCTCCTACGTATATCTCGCGAAGAGACCATGAGGATAAAATCAGAGAGATTAGAGCCCACACAGAGGCATACCGACAATCCTTCTTTCCACGAACAATACAAGACTGGAATAGAAGGGAGAACCGCTAGAGGTACTCAAGGTACTCTCCGTCACACACCGTCAGGTGACTTGCGGTGTATGGATGTAGATGTAGATGTAAATCACCATCTCTGCTGGCACCTCTAACGGCCATTCAAACACACGGACAGTTCTCTGGCCGATACCTGCGTGTTCCAGTTTCACAGGGGCAATGTGCCCATCCGAATGCCTAACTGAAAGTCGCTCGTCCCTTTGAGAATCTTACAAGACAAGTCGTTCAACAGTTTCAGGTATACAGGTATCCCCCCCCCCCCCCGCTCTCGATGGAGAGGTAAATCTTTATTACGCTGTGGTAATCGATGTGAACGATGTCTTGCAAAAACTGTTCAATTTCTGATGCTTTCCGTCATGCGCACTCGTCCGTAAAACTGAATATCAGTGCCGACTTTCGCTGTGAATTTGTCATGGTGCATCGAAGGAAGTAAGCAACACGGAGCCGGATGTAAACAACAGGAACAAAGCGCGCGCGCTAACTCGGCAGGGACGTAAACAGGGCGTCCGAGCCGCTGCCCTGCCGAAATCAGGCTGCCATTTGGCTACCCACGCGCGACTGGGCAGCGATTCTGGGTAGCATGGATCCGACAAATCCTTCATAGCTTTGCAGGACTCAGACGACGGGTGGTTAGCACGCATAGTACTAGCACCCAACGTGTTCCACACCAGTGTGCCATCCCCATGACGTTATTGTGAAAATTTACGAAACTAGTGCGACGATACAAAAACAATCATAATAACGAAAATATTGATAAAAGCCATAAAGACGATGTGCTGTGATTATTGCAGTGAAATGTTGGAAAACAATATAGAGAAAGAACAATGAAAATTACTGTAAATATCAAAACTGTGTGTAATCTGCGAACAAAGATAAAAGTGAATAGACAGTCCTCTAACGAGGAAGAAACAGAAAAAACTAACTACTCTTCGTTTTGTTCTCGATTGTAGAAGGACACCATTGACGATTCGTGATGAGAATGGTATGTGTTTGTTCAAATGGCTCTGAGCACTATGCGACTTAACTTCTGAGGTCATCAGTCGCCTAGAACTTAGAACTAATTGAACCTAACTAACCTAAGGACTTCACACACATCGATGCCCGAGGCAGGATTCGAACCTGCGACCGTAGCGGTCGCTCGGTTCCAGACTGTAGCGCCTAGAACCGCACGGCCACCCCGGCCGACTATGTGTTTGTTACTAATACTGTAAGGTAAAGCATTCTTATGATAATAATAATTAATTCTGTAAATACATAAACTTGTGTTTTCCTTTCAATAGTGTAGGGAAAGGCATCCCATAATTATTACTGAATAATTTGCAGTTTTCATACACTGACCTGATTTTGTTTCAAAGACGCCATTACTGGCGAGAACATAATTTTAAGTTTTTCATTACGCTATACGGCTTAAAAATAGGAACTCACTCGCTGAAAATTATCTGCTTAAGTGTTTCACTTGAAAGTGAATTAATATTTCATTGCAGAAACAGTTTTTGTGTTAGCCTGGACCAGTCAGCACGGATCAGGTCTCACACGATTCACTACATAAAAAAATAATTGTAATTCAGATGTAAATAGAAAATAACATTCAAATAATTTTAATCAGTTCTATAACAAGATTTCAATGCGAACCTCACAGAAAGCCCCGAGTCTCTTCTTATTAATATAATAAAGAAGCTGGTTGGATTTTAATGTGCGGGACATTTAGCTTTGCTACATTTCATGTCTAATACGTTAAACACAAACATGCTAGACTGCAGCCGGCCGAAGTGGCCGTGCGGTTAAAGGCGCTGCAGTCTGTAACCGCAAGACCGCTGCGGTCGCAGGTTCGAATCCTGCCTCGGGCATGCATGTTTGTGATGTCCTTAGGTTAGTTAGGTTTAACTAGTTCTAAGTTCTAGGGGACTAATGACCTCAGCAGTTGAGTCCCATAGTGCTCAGAGCCATTTGAACCATTTTTGCTAGACTGCTTAAACTCGCACTTGAAAAGAAATTAACATTACGCGCACAACAATCAAAGCCTTTCACGTAACCGTCAATACTTTGGTGCACTTCTACACAGCATTTCAGCTTCGTGTTGCAGAGCGACACTTTCGTCACGACGAAAAGTACGTGAAACATAATATTCTAATAACGGCAGGCCTTAAGAAAACTAAAGTGTGTGGGGCCAAGGCGCCCAGGAAAAGTACATTTCTTTTTATTGAAAATAGCAAAGCTCAATTAAGGTGGCTTCAATGGTGTTGCACTTTCTAATTTGCAACCTTTCATATCACAGAACATCAATACGTGTTAGTAGAATTGAGTATTCTGCATTTACAACTGCATTTACCATTGATACTTAATTATTTCTTGTGCTATACGAACATTGACAATAAAATCATACAGTTCGGATATCAGTACACCAGACATGTTCCAGCGATTTCGGACCAGGCTAATTTGGGGGTCAGTACATCAACGTGGATTTAGTGTCAAGTTTCTCATGCCCCTATAGCACGATTCAGGCCTTAAGACAGCGACAGTTACCGTACTGGAAGATACCGTCACTGTCGGGGAAGATGTGAAGCATGAAGGATGCAGGTGGTCCGCAGTAACGTTCACGCATTCTGTAATTGTAATGGCCCTTTCGGCCGGCCGAAGTGGCCGTGCGGTTAAAGGCGCTGCAGTCTGGAACCGCAAGACCGCTACGGTCGCAGGTTCGAATCCTGCCTCGGGCATGGATGTTTGTGATGCCCTTAGGTTAGTTAGGTTTAACTAGTTCTAAGTTCTAGGGGACTAATGACCTCAGCAGTTGAGTCCCATAGTGCTCAGAGCCATTTGAACCATTTTTGAATGGCCCTTTCGATTACTACTACAGGTCCCAGCTCCGTAGCATAGTACAGTGCCCACCGTCCTGGCCGGCCGATGTGGCCGTGCGGTTAAAGGCGCTGTAGTCTGGAACCGCAAGACCGCTACGGTCGCAGGTTCGAATCCTGCCTCGGGCATGGATGTTTGTGATGTCCTTAGGTTAGTTAGGTTTAACTAGTTCTAAGTTCTAGGGGACTAATAACCTCAGCAGTTGAGTCCCATAGTGCTCAGAGCCATTTGAACCACCGTCCTGTGTGCGGTACATCGCCCAATGCCACCGTAACTTACGGTGTCGTTGCGTCACTGTGGTAAACAGTTGAGGTCGGCTGCTGCAGAGCTCCATGTTCGCCAACGTGCCCTGAGTGATGAACTCTAAAATACTTTTGGATGCACCAGAATCGTACAATAGTCTAACACATGCGCTAGACCTCTTTTCGTAGATGCTCACGACAGTAACACATGGGTAGGCAACGAGGTTCACAATATATATGAGCCGTGGTAAAAATTGCTGTTTTGAAGAGCGCGCCACAGCGCGTAGGGTGAAGCAGTCACACTCCGTTTCTGGCGGTGGCGTCGCTGTGGCAATCGCAGCTTTTGTGTCTCCCTCTGGTGGGAAAGGGAAAGGTTGCCTGTTCACGTGCATTTAAGGGGCGCTTGAGCTCGCGAGTCGAGGAGTCTGGCTTCAAATGGCTCTGAGCACTATGCGACTTAACTTCTGAGGTCATCAGGCGCCTAGAACCTAGAACTAATTAAAATTAACTAACCCAAGGACACCACACACATCCATGCCCTAGGCAGGATTCGAACCTGCGACCGCAACGGTCGCTCGGTTCCAGACTGTAGCGCCTAGAACCGTACGGCCACTCCGACGGCGAGGAGTCTGGGCCAGTCTCTCGTCCCCAGCTTGCTAGTCTGTCTCTCGTCCGCATTTGTCAGGCAGTTAGTGTGTGTCTGTCATTCTGAGTGCTAGTATGTCTGTCGTTCGGATCAACCTTTAAAGCCGGCAAAATGAGTCTTTCCACTCCGCCAGTAGGAGAACTCTGCGAGTGGTCGCCCGGTCGGGGCTTAGTTCCTGCGTCTGAGTCTGCGCGTTAGGCCGCCAGTCTGCTCGAGTTTGCTCAGGCAATGGTCATTGGCGGTTGGATCGATCGGTTGGTCGGTCGCGCACTGACACACAAGATGACTTGTCCGTCTTGACCGTCGGCGCATGTGAGGTCGCCACGGGAGTCCAATGGGCCGCGGGGTATAGCGAGGGGTAGTGGCTTCGCGGTCGACACGAGAGCAACAGGAGTCAACCCACGACATTAGTCTGGCCGTTGCGAGCTGCGACGTCGTGAGACGGGAGATCGGCGCGGCTTCCTACATCTACATCTACATTTATACTCCGCAAGCCACCCAACGGTGTGTGGCGGAGGGCACTTTACGTGCCACTGTCATTAACTCCCTTTTTTGTTCCAGTCGCGTATGGTTCGCGGGAAGAACGACTGTCTGAAAGCCTCCGTGCGCTCTCGAATCTCTCTAATTTTACATTCGTGATCTCCTCGGGAGGTATAAGTAGGGGGAAGCAATATATTCGATACCTCATCCAGAGACGCACCCTCTTGAAACCTGGCGAGCAAGCTACACCGCGATGCAGAGCGCCTCTCTTGCAGAGTGTGCCACTTGAGTTTGCTAAACATCTCCGTAACGCTATCACGGTTACCAAATAACCCTGTGACGAAACGCGCCGCTCTTCTTTGGATCTTCTCTATCTCCTCCGTCAACCCGATCTGGTACGGATCCAACACTGATGAGCAATACTCAAGTATAGGTCGAACGAGTGTTTTGTAAGCGACCTCCTTTGTTGATGGACTACATTTTCTAAGGACTCTCCCAACGAATCTCAACCTAGCACCCGCCTTACCAACAATTAATTTTATATGATCATTCCATTTCAAATGGCTCCGTACGCATTCTCCCAGATATTTTACAGAAGTAACTGCTAGCAGTATTTGTTCCGCTATCATATAATCATACAATAAAGGATCCTTCTTTCTATGTATTCGGAATACATTACATTTGTCTATGTTAAGGGTCAGTTGCCACTCCCTGTACCAAGTGCTTATCCGCTGCAGATCTTCCTGCATTTCGCTACAATTTTCTAATGCTGCAACTTCTCTGTATACTACAGCATCAGCCTCGAAGAGCCGCATGGAACTTCCGACACTATCTACTAGGTCATTTATATATATTGTGAAAAGCAATGGTCCCATAACACTCCCCTGTGGCACGCCAGAGGTTACTTTAAGGTCTGTAGACGTCTCTCCATTGATAACAACATGCTGTGTTCTGTTTGCTAAAAACTCTTCAATCCAGCCACACAGCTGGTCTGATATTCCGTAGGCTCTTACTTTGTTTATCAGGCGACAGTGCGGAACTATATTGAACGCCTTCCGGAAGTCAAGGAAAATAGCATCTACCTGGGAGCCTGTATCTAATATTTTCTGGGAGCAGCAAGGTTCTCTGCCCGAAAACTTGTTTCTTTCTGCCTCTGAATAAATTGTAACTTTGATATTTAGAGGGTGCTTTCTGATTATAATTTTAAATCTGTTTCTTAAAAAACATGCCTTTAGGCACTATGAAAGTGAATAAAATTCCCATTTGTTAAAAGGAATTTGGTTATGATTTCATCAGTTACTCCGTGGCAACTACTTCCATGCTTACATAGTGTGGTTAAATGTGTTAATGTTCTTGATGAATCGCTAGTAAATAAAATAAATTCTTAAGAATATTCTTTGAAAATAAATCACCGTTCGATATATAAAATGATCGCTTGACGCCTTTCTAAGGGACAGTCTCCATTCCTTCCGAACTGACTGTGTAAGCATTAAATGGATTCGCAATTGCGAATATGGATAACCATCGGCTGTAGAATGGAATGATGACGATGAAATTTTGTGCAGGACCAGACGCGAACCTGCATTTGCTTCTTATAGCGAGTGGACCCCTTGAAATTTGGCTATCCATGCAAGACTTATGGCCAGACCCAAACATGCATATGTTACCAACCAAGTGTCTGCAACCTGTACACGTACATCCATTATGTATATTAATGTACATGTGAGACATTTTACATGAAAGTCTCTTGCCCGGTGTCGTGGATAAATACGATATTACAGTGTTGTGTAATTCTTAATTACAATGAAAAGCTCCTTTTAACATGCATGTATATACGAAAGAGCTTTGCGTCGTAATTCAGAATAACACAGGCACTGCAAAATCATGTAAGCGTAGACCAGAAGTGGCTTAAATCAATGAAATGGTATTGGCAGCAATTGAGAGATTTATACCAGGCTAACACAAAAGCTGTTTCTGCAATGAAATATTAATTTACTTTCAGGTGAAACACTTAAGCAGACAATTTTCAGCGAGTGAGTTCCTATGTGTAGCATAATGTTCTCGCCCGTAATGGCGTCTTTGAAACAAAACGGGTCGGAACACTGGTGTAGAAGCAACGAGAAAAGCATGCCACATTTTAAAGAGCGCTAAATCCCGAAGACTGGAAATATTTTAAAGAGCTCGTCATTTGGCGCGGATTTCAATGCAAGAGGTTTTTAATAGTATCCACAAAAAAACTCTATCTCGTAATCTGACAGAAAACCCAAAGGAGATTCTGATCGTATGTGAAGTACATCAGCGATAAGACGCCATCAGTACCTTCATTATGCAACAGCGATGGCAGTGTTAACCGATGGCAGTGCCATTGAAGGGGAGGTATTAAACAGTCATCTTTGCAGAATGAAATGGTACCAGTTGATCTGCATTTGGATTTTCCGTTGTCCATATTCTGCAATTCAGCGTATTGACATCTCCTTGGAGATGTAAATTGGCTTCATCTGTCCACAGAATGTTTCATGGCTGTTCATTGTCCACTTCAATGCGACCGAGAAATTCCAGAGCCAACACCTGTGTTGTTGACAAATCAGCAGGAGGCAACTCGTGACTAAAGCAGGTTTTGCATATAGCAATGCAGGATGTCCCACAGGATTTTATGCACAGCGCTCGCAGACATTTCCCACATTCGGGCAATTTCCTGTACACTAAGTATATGCACGCCACCGCTCGACCCCCCCTCCAAAGCTGTGGCCACATCTCCAACAGACGTCTGACCAACTGCCTTCATCCCTCTGCCATATTACACTTCAAAAGAACCTGTCTTTTCGAATTTTGCAATCATTTTCTCCAGAGCCTTAGCAGACATCAGACGAACGGCTTTTTTCACACAGTCACGATTCTTGTAAAAGAGCTTTACCAGCGCACACACACACACACACACACACACACAAACACACACACACACACATATATATATATATATATATATATATATATATATATATATATATATATATATATATCAGTCAGGTGTAAAGACCTAAGATCCATTCCTTCAGTGCCGATGGACACCAAGCTTCCTCTCTTAAGCAGCAGAGCAGATTTCGAGTCGCGGTCTAACATCAATTTTACTTGCTACCTTTGATTCATTTCAGCGCCGAAATGCAGCTAACGATTGATGGTCATAACGTTTGGGCTCATCAGTCCTTACTAACCAGCCAGAACATTATGATCACCGACATACTATCGATATAAACGCATTCAGGTGATAGCAGCGTCATCTGGCGAGGAATGATTGCTAGTCAGACACATGCACAACATGTAGTAGGCTATCACTGTGCATGCTGTTCATATGCAAAATGTGGAAGGCGCGCAATCTGTCTGAGTTTGACCGAGGCGGATTGTGATGGCCCGGAGACTCGAAAACTGCACGACTTGTCGGGTCTTCGAGACGTGCAATGGTGAGGGTCTTCAACATACGGCGAAACTAATTTGAAACCACGTCCAGAAGTCGCAGGGTTGGGCAGCCACCCCTCATTACAGATGTCGGACGTCGTAGGCTGAGCAGACTGGTAACAGACAACAGACGGCGAACTGTGACGGAACTAACGCCAGACTTTATTGGTGGGCAGAGAGGAAGTGTGTCTGAACACCCAGTGCAATGAACGATGGGCCTCCGCAGTCGACAGTCAATGCATATGCCAATGTTAACACAGCTACATTGGAAGCTACGACTCAAAAAGGCATGTGACCATCTGCATTGGACATTGGTATAGTTGTAGAACGTTGCATGGTGTAATGGATCCCAATATCTTCCTCATCATGCCAATGTTAGGGCGCAAATCCGCTGTCCTCCAGGGGAACAGCACCGGGACCACCTATACTGTGGGACAGAGACGAGCTGTCAGTTGCTACATTATGCTGTGGAGAACGTTCACATAGGCATCCATGGGTCCAGCGGAGCTCGCGCAAGGCACCTTGACGACCAAGGAGTTGCAGACCATTTATACCACTTCGTGACGATCACAGTGGCATTTTTCAGCAAGATAATGCGCCATGTGACTGTGATACTGTGGTCCGAGGAACACAGTGGCGAGTTTCATTTGATCTGCTGGCGCCTCAGCTTGCCAGATCTGAACCCAGTCGAACACATCTGTGATGTCATTAAAAGTGGTGTCAGAGCTCATCGCCCCCCTCCCCGGAATTTACGGGAGTTAGGTGATCTGGGTGTCCAGAAGTGGTGCCAGCTGCCTCCAGCGACCTACCAAGGCATCATTGCTTCCATGCCTCGCACGACGACTCGCTGCTGTTATCGTGCCAAAGGTGGACATACTGGGTGGTTATAATTAAACTTTCCCTATTTAACTCGTTATGACACGGAAACGAAATACCGTAAGAGAACGAAACTTGGCAGTATTGATGTTAAGGACATGGGGAAGAGAAATAATCCAGAATCAATTCAATTGAAACACTTTCAATATGGTGGTATGGTATATTATAACATTACATACTGGTACCATTATTGCTACAAAAGGGGCTAAATATGGCGCCCATCAGTGACCCGAAGAGATATGCTGCGCTTCGGATCAGCACATGTGTGAATGTTCCCCTGGTAAACCTTATCCTTCAGATAGCCCCCCAAACAGAAATAATGGAGAGTGAGAGCAGATGATCGTGCCGGCCAACCATTTGGAAACGATAGGCTGGTAATTCGATCGTTTCCAAATGTGTTTCGGAGAGGCAGGTAAACTTCACGCGCGATGTGCGGTGGGGCCCCATCTTGAATGAAAGCTGTTGAGTTCAATGCGTCTCTCTGCTATAGGGCGGGTATGACATGCTGGCGAAGCATATCGGAGTAGCGCTGGCCAGGCACTCTGCACGTCTTTGGTCCTCGAGCGCCAACCTGTTCAAAAAAGGGCCAATGATGAACGTAGCCGTGAAGCCACACCATACGGTGACACGTTCACTGTATGGAGGAACTTTGCGCACAGTGACTGGAGGTGAAGTTCGCACACTGGGCAATTCTGTGTGTTCACCACACCTGTCAGAGAAAAATGAGCTTCGTCTGTCCATAGGGTGGTCCAGGGCCAGCCCTCGTCAACTTCAATTCTTGCGAAATCAACACGTCATTGTGCGCCCTGTGGTGCAAGCTGCTGTGCGATATGGACCTTGTACGGATACCATTTGAGAATGATTCGAAGCACCTCCTGTACAGTGGGCCGCAGGATGTTCAGCTGTCATGACCCAGCACGTGCACTGCCTGACGATTGGGAATTGGGCGCATCGTTGTCTTCCATAGCGACAGTGACTTCATCAACCATCTGTGGTGAAACCGGTCTTCGGCCTCTTCCCGGAGCGACGCCCAGTTCTCCAGTTGATTCTTCTTTATCATGCTCCGCACAGCAGGTGGAGAAAGATGACCCCTCCCTAATCCTTTCAGCCGGTGATATTCTTGAAGTGCAGCTGCAGTGTTACTGTTGTTTTGATAATGGAGCTTCGTCAACAGTGCCCTGTTCCTCTCGTCCAAGCTCATGTTGACACTTTGAGAAGTGTACTGCGATTGGTCAGGTGTGTGAAACTATGAATCACGATGGCTGATAATGGCACCTGGTGGCCATAGTTGGAACTGGGCGGTGGTGCTGAGACGCATGGAAATCATGCACTATATAGTCTGGACATTAGAGCTACCAAGTTTGGTAGGAATGATACACTACTGGCCATTACAATCGCTACACCAAGAAGAAATGCAGATGATAAACGGGTATTCATTGGACATATATATTATACTAGAACTGACATGTAATTACATTTTCACGCAATTTGGGTGCATAGATCCTGAGAAATCAGTACCCAGAACAACTACCTCTGGCCATAATAACGGCCTTGATGTGCCTTGGGCATTGAGTCAAACAGAGCTTGGATGGCGTGTACAGGTACAGCTGCCCATGCAGCTTCAACACGATACCACAGTTCATCAAGAGTACTGACTGGCGTATTGTGACGAGCCAGTTGCTGAGCCACCATTGACCAGACGTTTTCAATTGGTGAGAGGTCTGGAGAATGTACTGGCCAGGGCAGCAGTCGAACATTTTCTGTATCCAGAAAGGCCCGTACAGGACCTGCAACATGGGGTCGTGCATTATCCTGCTGAAATGTAGGGGTTCGCAGGCATCGAATTAAGGGCAGTGACACGGGTCGTAACACATCTGAAATGCAGCGCCCACTGTTCAAAGTGCCGCCAATGCGAACAAGAAGTGACCGAGACTTTTAACCAATGGCACCCCATACCATCACGCCAGGTGATACGCCAGTATGGCGATGACGAATACACGCTTCCAATGTGCGTTCACCGCGATGTCGCCAAACACGGATGCAACCATCATGATGCTGTAAATAGAACCTGGATTCATCCGAAAAAATGACGTTTAGCCACTCGTGCACCCAGGTTCGTCGTTGTGTACACCATCGCAGTCGCTCCTGTCTGTGATGCAGCGTCAAGGGTAACCGCAGCCGTGGTCTCCGAGCTGATAGTCTATGCTGCTGCAAACCTCGTCGAACTGTTCGTGCAGATGGTTGTTGGCTTGAAAACGTCCCCATCTGCTGACTCAGGGATCGAGACGTGGCTGCACGATCCGTTACAGCCACGCGTATAAGATGGCTGTCATCTCGACTGCTAGTGATACGAGGCCTTTGGGATCCAGCACAGCGTTCCGTATAATCCGCCTGAACCCACCGATTCCATATTCTGCTAACAGAATAATGCGAGCAGCCAGCAGCAATGTCACGATACGATAAACCCCACCGCGGTAGGCTACAATCCGACCTTTATCAAAGTCGGAAACGTGATGGTACGCATTTCTCCTCTTTATACGAGGCATCACAACAACGTTTCACCAGGTAACGCCGGTCAACTGCTGTTTGTGTATGAGAAATCGGTTGGAAACTTTTCTAATGTCAGTACGTTGTAGGTGTCGCCACCAGCGCCAACTTTGTGTGAATGCTCTGAAAAGCTAATCATTTGCATATCAAAGCATCTTCTTCCTGTCGGTTAAATTTCACGTCTGTAGCACGTCATCTTCGTGGTGTAGCAATTGTAATGGCCAGTAGTGTAGTTTCCGTGCTACAGCGTGTTAAATACGGAAAGTTTAATGATAACCATCGGGTACTTGCTATTAGGTAGTTCTGGCTGATGGTGTATATAGCCCAGGCGCAATAAAGTGTCTCACCCCCACCCTCACCTACCTTGGCCTCACCATGGACCATCACCTCACCTAAATCCCTCATCTCCGCTCCATCCAATCCAAAGCCCACAACTGCCTCCGACTCCTCAAACTCCTCTCTGGCCGGACATGGGGGTTGCACCGCTCTACCATCCTCCTCACCTACAAATCCTTAATCCGTCCCATCCTCTGTTATGCCAGTCCCACCTGGATATCTGCCGCCCCCCCCCCCCAAATTCTATGTCCCTCCAGATCCTTGAGCGTCATGCACTCCACCTCGCCTTCTGTATATGCCTCCCATCCCCCACGGGTATCCTCTATGACCTCATTCCTCCCCCCATCTGCTCATATTCCTCGAACATATCCGCATCCTCTACACCTCCCACCGCCTTGATCCCCCTCACCCCCTGGTTGCTCCTCTCCTCTCCTGTCCCGGCCCCCTGCCACGTCTTCACTGTCGTGTCCCCCTACCCTCCATCTCTACGCCCTTCATCTCCTTTCCCAAGGTGGCTCCCATCAACTGCCCCTCCTAGATGATGCCCTCTCTACCTCCATTTATCCCTCCTATCAACTCCCCCTCCTTTCCTCTGTCCTTTTCCCGGGCTCCCTCTCCCCCCTTCCATCCTCTTTCTTTCCCACTTCCCCTCTCTCTGCCCCCTTCTCTCCCTTGAGTCCTTTTGCATTTGCCTCCTCTGCATTTTCCCATTCCCTCTTGCGTCTGCCCTGCCCCTCTTCCCCCTTATGAGTCCTCTCCCTCCTTTGGTTCCCCACCCCCTCTCCTCCCTCCTTGTTTACCCCCTCCTCCAGGTCCGCCTCCCCCCCATCTGCCCTTGGCCAGGGAGTGTCATCTTTGTGCCGACATTTTCGTGCAGTCTTTTACAGTGAGTGTTTTACAGTGAGTGTTCTGTGTCGTGTGTCTTTTGGGAAGTGTTGCGAACGGCCATCATACTGTCGCTGGGTGTGATTTTTTATCTCTTGCGAACAGGAACCAGACCGTCGCCATGTTTTTTAATTGTGTGTCTACTATGTTACTTGTCTGATTCCTGTGTATTCTATTAACATTGCCAACCCCTTTGCTTTCTGATTTAACTTTCCGCAATTTTCCGCCATTTTACGCTTTAAGTCACCGTTTTATCGCCTGTTTTTCTAGTTGCTTTTCTTCTTCCGTTTTTAAAAAAGTCTGTAGGCTGTAGAGCAGCGTACTAAGCTGCTGCCAGCCCGCCCCCTTTGGGGGGAATTGAAAGTCAATAAAGGAAAAAAAATACAGTGGTTCGTGCATCAGTGCCAACAAGAGTGGCGGCTGTGTGGGAGCAGCGGCAGCCTTAGGTACTGACCGAGCAGCACGCAGCCCGTGGGCGACCCCGCGTCGGGGCTGAGGTGCAGCACGGCGAGGGCGACGAAGGCGGCGGCCAGCGTGGCGTTGTGGGCCAGCGAGAGGCGCGCGTGCAGGCGGCGGCGCAGCCGCGCGGGCAGCAGCAGCAGGCTCTGCACGGCGACTGCGCAGCACAGCAGCAGCCCGCCCAGCGCGAGCAGCACGCCCTCCACCACGTGCAGCGCCGACGACGGAACCTCGAGGTGCAGGCACGCCAACACCACCAGCGAGGAGTCCCTGAACAGCACGCGCTCCGCGCAGAACTCCTCCGGCGCCAGCCACTCCCCGGTCGGCATCTGTGAGCAGCACCGACCACTCACCGTCTCTCCTCTTTCGGGCGGCGCTTCTAACGGTCTAAAGCCGTCAGCAGACGGACCGTGCATCCGAACGTTCAGCGTTGAGCGTGCTGAGTTTCTGACGTCATAGTGTGGAATAGCACGTTCGGGAGTCTTTCTGAACGTGCAGAGCAATATCTGGTATGTCAGATATTCTGAGCGTGCATCTAAGCGATCACCAATGAGATGGCACAACGCCACCTACGTTACACACACGCCGTCTCCCTACAGTACAGAGTTGTGAGGCGCCATATTGGCATTCATTTTGCCGGCCGCGGTGGTCTAGCGGTTCTAGGCGCGCAGTCCGGAACCGCGCGACTGCTACGGTCGCAGGTTCGAATCCTGCCTCGGGCATGGATGTGTGTGATGTCCTTTGGTTAGTTAGGTTTAAGTAGTTCTAAGTTCTAGGGGACTGATGACCACAGTAGTTAAGTCCCATAGTGCTCAGAGCCATTTGAACCAAAGCCATTTTGGCATTCATTTCAAGCCTATATGTACAGGGTGTTACAAAAAGGAACATCCAAACTTTCAGGAAACATTCCTTACACACAAAGAAAGAAAATATGTTATGTGAACATGTGTCCGGAAACGCATACTTTCCATGTTAGAGCTCATTTTATTGCTTCTCTTCAAAATCACATTAATGGAATGGAAACACACAGCAACAGAACATACTAGCATGACTTTGAACACTTTGTTACAGGAAATGTTGAAAATGTCCTCCGTTAGCGAGGATACATGCATCCACCCTCCGTCGCATGGAATTCCTGATGCGCTGATGCAGCCCTGGAGAATGGCGTATTGTATCACAGCCGTCCACAATACGAGCACGAAGAGTCTCTACATTTGGTACCGGAGTTGCGTAGGCAAGAGCTTTCAAATGCCCCCATAAATGAAAGTCAAGAGGGTTGAGGTCAGGAGAGCGTGGGGGCCATGGAATTGGTCCGCCTCTACCAATCCATCGGTCACCGAATCTGTTGTTGAGAAGCGTACGAACACTTCGACTGAAATGTGCAGGAGCTCCATCGTGCATGAACCACATGTTGTGTCGTACTTGTTAAGGCACATGTTCTAGCAGCACAGGTAGAGTATCCCGAATGAAATCACGATAACGTACTCCGTTGAGCGTAGGTGGAAGAACATGGGGCCCAATCGAGACATCACCAACAATGCCTGCCCAAACGTTCAGAGAAAATCTGTGTTGATGACGTGATTGCGCAATTGCGTGCGGATTCTCTTCAGCCCACGCATGTTGATAGTGAAAATTTACAATTTGATCACGCTGGAATGAAGCCTCATCCGTAAAGAGAACATTTGCATTGAAATGAGGATTGATACATTGTTGGATGAACCATTCGCAGAAGTGTACCCGTGGAGGCCAAACAGCTGCTGATAGTGCCTGCACACGCTGTACATGGTACGGAAACAACTGGTTCTCCCGTAGCACTCTCCATACAGTGACGTGGTCAACGTTGCCTTGTACAGCAGCAACTTCTCTGACGCTGACATTAGGGTTATCGTCAACTGCACGAAGAATTGCCTCGTCCATTGCAGGTGTCCTCGTCATTCTAGGTCTTCCTCAGTCGCGAGTCATAGGCTGGAATGTTCCGTGCTCCCTAAGACGCCGATCAATTGCTTCGAACGTCTTCCTGTGGAGACACCTGCGTTCTGGAAATCTGTCTCGATACAAACGTACCGCGCCACGGCTATTGCCCCGTGCTAATCCGTAGATCAAATGGGCATCTGCCAACTCCGCATTTGTAAACATTGCACTGACTGCAAAACCACGTTCGTGATGAACACTAACCTGTTAATTCTACGTACTGATGTGCTTGATGCTAGTACTGTAGAGCAATGAGTCGCATCTCAACACAAGCACCGAAGCCAACATTACCTTCCTTCAATTGGGCCAACTGGCGGAGAATCGAGGAAGTACAGTACATACTGACGAAACTAAAATGAGCTCTAACATGGAAATTAAGCGTTTCCGGACACATGTCGACATCTTTTCTTTATTTGTGTGTGAGGAATGTTTCCTGAAAGTTTGGCAGTACCTTTTTGTAACACCCTAAATACAGGGCAATTACAAATGATTGAAGCGGTTTCATAAATTCACTGTAGCTCCATTCATTGTCATATGGTCACGACGCACAAGAGATACGTAGAAAAACTCATAAAGTTTTGTTCGGCTGAAGCCGCACTTCAGGTTTCTGCCGCCAGAGTGCTCGAGAGCGCAGTGAGACAAATTGGCGACAGGAGCCGAGAAAGCGTATGTCGTGCTTGAAATGCACTCACATCCGTCCGTCATAACAGTGCAACGACACTTCAGGACGAAGTTCAGCAAAGATCCACCAACTGCTATCTCCATTCGGCGATGGTATGCGCAGTTTAAAGCTTCTGGATGCCTCTGTAAGGGGAAATCAACGGGTCGGCCTGCAGTGAGCGAAGAAACGGTTGAACGCGTGCGGGCAAGTTTCACGCGTAGCCCTCGGAAGTAGACGAACAAAGCAAGCAGGGAGCTAAACGTACCACAGCCGACAGTTTGGAAAATCTGACGGAAAAGGCTAAAGCAGAAGCCTTACCGTTTACAATTGCTACAAGCCCTGACACACGATGACAAAGTCAAACGCTTTGAATTTTCGGCGCGGTTGCAACAGCTCATGGAACAGGATGCGTTCAGTGCGAAACTTGTTTTCAGTGATGAAGCAACATTTTTTCTTAATGGTGAAGTGAACAGACACAATGTGCGAATCTGGGCAGTACAGAATCCTCACGCATTCGTGCAGCAAATTTGCAATTCACCAAAAGTTATCGTGTTTTGTGCAATCTCACGGTTTAAAGTTTACGGCCCCTTTTTCTTCTGCAAAAAAAAAAAAAAAACGTTACAGGACAGGTGTATCTGGACATGCTGGAAAATTGGCTCGTGCCACAACTGGAGACCGACAGCGCGGATTTCATCTTTCAACAGGATGGTGCTCCACCGCACTTCCATCATGATGTTCGGCATTTCTTAAACAGGAGATTGGAAAACCGATGGATGGGTCGTGGTGGAGATCATGATCAGCAATTCATGTCATGGCCTCCACGCTCTCCCGACTTAACCCCATGCGATTTCTTTCTGTGGGGTTATGTGAAAGATTCAGTGTTTAAACCTCCTCTACCAAGAAACGTGCCAGAACTGCGAGCTCGCATCAACGATGCTTTCGAACTCATTGATGGGGACATGCTGCGCCGAGTGTGGGAGGAACTTGATTATCGGCTTGATGTCTGCCGAATCACTAAAGGGGCACATATCGAACATTTGTGAATGCCTAAAAAAACTTTTTGAGTTTTTGTATGTGTGTGCAAAGCATTGTGAAAATATCTCAAATAATAAAGTTATTGTAGAACTGTGAAATCGCTTCAATCATTTGTAATAACCCTGTTTATGCCGTTTCTAGGCACCAGCAAATTGACAATCACTGGAAAACCCGTTGTTATCTTTGTGATTCGTTGCAATAAAATAATGAGAAACATATTTGTGGCAAAAGAATTATTGTAACTTGCGTATTATGAGAGTAGGCTATTTGAAGTCAGCGACACTCTGAAGATCCACCCAAAACGTATTGTTCTTGGTACAATTTGTTATAAATAAATTTCAGTTAGTAACATATCTACGATTAAGGTTTTAAGCAAGCCGTATGATTAAATTCGAGTATTGAGTTGTTGGTTTAGCGTAATTAGTAGCGTCCGTGACCTCAATACAGCCGTTAGATGGGGCGGTGGTTCATGTCTTGACGTTTCCAAATTTTTTTTCCTAACATTCACGTTTTTATTAGGTTCTCATACTTTATTACTAGTTTAATTTAAGTATATACTACAATATTTGATGGTATGTAAATATTAAGTTCACCTTTCCTCTTTTCCTTTTTTTTTTTTTTTTTTTTTTTTGATGACTTTGTTCGATTGGCTTAATCTACAGGACAGCTTGCGCTACTTGTATAAAGATATTTTGCTCCTTTTTCTTTTACACTTTGTAATTCACATGTTGCAAAGATTCTGCTGCTTGGTAGGAACAGTGGTCAAGTAAGACTGACCTGGGGGTTTTACTAAAATGCGGGAATGACGAAACAATGTTTATCTTATGCGGAGAAGTATTCCAAATTTGAACCGTACTGTTTGTAATGGAACATTTATGAGCCTTTGTCCTTATTGATTTGACATGGTACTTTCCCTTTCGTGGACGATGGAAGAAATGTGCGTTTTAATAGAGCTAACGTGGGAATTTTACGCGCGCTCTTTGAGCAAACTGTGTTATTTACGAACTAGAAACATCCCTCAACTGCCGCTGGAGTGCGTTGCGATCGCGTATACCACGTTGGGGCCCACGTACCGTATGCACAAGTCGCATCGTTCCTGAGCGTTCAGCAGCACGTTCAACTTCGCACGCTCAACGTTAACGATCCACAGCACGGTCCGTGTGCCGACGGGTTAAGGTTTGTGTGTTTACAGTACAATAGAAACATCTCGTGTTGAATTTGTGGCCGGCCGGTGTGGCCGTGCGGTTCTAGACGCTTCAGTTTGGAACCGCGTGACCGCTACGGTCGCAGGTTCGAATCCTGCCTCGGGCATGGGTGTGTATGATGTCCTTAGGTTAGTTAGGTTTAAGTAGTTCTACTAGGCGACTGATGACCTCAGAAGTTAAATCGCATAGTGCTCTGAACCACTTGAACCATGTGTTGAATTTGTAGGTGATTTGGGGGTGCACCGAGTTCGAAATTTAGTACACATAGCTGCTTCGCCTGGCAGCAACTATGGCTCAAAACCCGGTAGAACATCCAACTGGACACCGGCTTAGATGACAGGTACAAGTACTTCATTACATGCTCATTCAACTCTGTCCAAGAGTCCTTCAATCTCAGCGTCCATATACGTATACACTCATCCCGATAATAAAGTCTTCCGAAGTAAGAGTGAGTTCAGGTGTGCCGCAAGGGAGTGTCGTAGGACCGTTGCTATTCACAATATACACTCCTGGAAATGGAAAAAAGAACACATTGACACCGGTGTGTCAGACCCACCATACTTGCTCCGGACACTGCGAGAGGGCTGTACAAGCAATGATCACACGCACGGCACAGCAGACACACCAGGAACCGCGGTGTTGGCCGTCGAATGGCGCTAGCTGCGAAGCATTTGTGCACCGCCGCCGTCAGTGTCAGCCAGTTTGCCGTGGCATACGGAGCTCCATCGCAGTCTTTAACACTGGTAGCATGCCGCGACAGCGTGGACGTGAACCGTATGTGCAGTTGACGGACTTTGAGCGAGGGCGTATAATGGGCATGCGTGAGGCCGGGTGGACGTACCGCCGAATTGCTCAACACGTGGGGCGTGAGGCCTCCACAGTACATCGATGTTGTCGCCAGTAGTCGGCGGAAGGTGCACGTGCCCGTCGACCTGGGACCGGACCGCAGCGACGCACGGATGCACGCCAAGACCGTAGGATCCTACGCAGTGCCGTAGGGGACCGCACCGCCACTTCCCAGCAAATTAGGGACACTGTTGCTCCTGGGGTATCGGCGAGGACCATTCGCAACCGTCTCCATGAAGCTGGGCTACGGTCCCGCACACCGTTAGGCCGTCTTCCGCTCACGCCCCAACATCGTGCAGCCCGCCTCCAGTGGTGTCGCGACAGGCGTGAATGGAGGGACGAATGGAGACGTGTCGTCTTCAGCGATGAGAGTCGCTTCTGCCTTGGTTCCAATGATGGTCGTATGCGTGTTTGGCGCCGTGCAGGTGAGCGCCACAATCAGGACTGCATACGACCGAGGCACACAGGGGCAACACCCGGCATCATGGTGTGGGGAGCGATCTCCTACACTGGCCGTACACCACTGGTGATCGTCGAGGGGACACTGAATAGTGCACGGTACATCCAAACCGTCATCGAACCCATCGTTCTACCATTCCTAGACCGGCAAGGGAACTTGCTGTTCCAACAGGACAATGCACGTCCGCATGTATCCCGTGCCACCCAACGTGCTCTAGAAGGTGTAAGTCAACTACCCTGGCCAGCAAGATCTCCGGATCTGTCCCCCATTGAGTATGTTTGGGACTGGATGAAGCGTCGTCTCACGCGGTCTGCACGTCCAGCACGAACGCTGGTCCAACTGAGGCGCTAGGTGGAAATGGCATGGCAAGCCGTTGCACAGGACTACATCCAGTATCTCTACGATCGTCTCCATGGGAGAATAGCAGCCTGCATTGCTGCGAAAGGTGGATATACACTGTACTAGTGCCGACATTGTGCATGCTCTGTTGCCTGTGTCTATGTGCCTGTGGTTCTGTCAGTGTGATCATGTGATGTATCTGACCCCAGGAATGTGTCAATAAAGTTTCCCCTTCCTGGGACAATGAATTCACGGTGTTCTTATTTCAATTTCCAGGAGTGTACATAAAAGACCTTGTGGATGACATCGGAAGTTCACTGAGGCTTTTTGCGGATGATGCTGTGGTATATCGAGAGGTTGTCACAATGCAAAATTGTACTGAAATGCAGGAGGATCTGCAGCGAATTGACGCATGGTGCAGGAAATGCAATTGAATCTCAATGTAGACAAGTGTAATGTGCTGCGAATACATAAAAAGAAAGATCCCTTATCATTTAGCTACAATATAGCAGGTCAGCAACTGGAAGCAGTTAATTCCATAAATTATCTGGGAGTAGGCATTAGGAGTGATTTAAAATGGAATGATCATATAAAGTTGATCGTCAGTAAAGCAGATGCCAGACTGAGATTCATTGGAAGAATCCTTAGGAAATGCAATCCGAAAACAAAGGAAGTAGGTTACAGTATGCTTGTTCGCCCACTGCTTGAATACTGCTCAGCAATGTGGGATCCGTACCGGATAGGGTTGATAGAAGAGATAGAAAAGATCCAACGGAGAGCAGCGCGCTTCGTTACAGGATCATTTAGTAATCGCGAAAGCGTTACGGAGATGATAGATAAACTAAAATCAGAGAGATTAGAGCCCACACAGAGGCATACCGACAGTCCTTTCCACGAACAATACGAGACTGGAATAGAAGGGAGAACCGATAGAATTACTCAAGGTACCCTCCGCCACACACCTTCAGGTGGCTTGCGGAGAATGGGTGTAGATGTAGATTTTTTTTTTTTTTTTTGGTCATCGGTCTACTGACTGGTTCGATGCGGCCCGCCACGAATTCCTTTCCTGTGCTAACCTCTTCATCTCAGAGTAGCACTTGCAACCTCCGTCCTCAATTATTTGCTTGACGTATTCCAATCTCTGTCTTCCTCTACAGTTCTTGCCCTCTACAGCTCCCTCTAGTACCATGGAAGTTATTCCCTCTTGTCTTAGCAGATGTCCTATCATCCTGTCCCTTCTCCTTATCAGTGTTTTCCACATACTCCTTTCCTCTCCGATTCTGCGTAGAACCTCCTCATTCCTTACCTTATCAGTCCACCTAATTTTCAACATTCGTCTATAGCACCACATCTCAAATGCTTCGATTCTCTTCTGTTCCGCTTTTCTCACAGTCCATGTTTCACTCCCATACAATGCTGTACTCCAGACGTACATCCTCAGAAATTTCTTCCTCAAATTAAGGCCGGTATTTGATATTAGTAGACTTCTCTTGGCCAGAAATGCCTTTTTTGCCATAGCGAGTCTGCTTTTGATGTCCTCCTTGCTCCGTCCGTCATTGGTTATTTTACTGCTTAGGTAGCAGAATTCCTTAACTTCATTGACTTCGTGACCATCAATCCTGATGTTAAGTTTCTCTCTGTTCTCATTTCTACTACTTTTCATTACGTTCGTCTTTCTCCGATTTACTCTCAAACCATACTGTGTACTCATTACACTGTTCATCCCGTTCAGCAGATCGTTTAATTCTTCTTCACTTTCACTCAGGATAGCAATGTCATCAGCGAATCGTATCATTGATATACTTTCACCTTGTATTTTAATTCCACTCCTGAACCTTTCATTTCCATCATTGCTTCCTCGATGCACAGATTGAAGAGTAGGGGCGAAAGGCTACAGCCTTGTCTTACACCCTTCTTAATACGAGCAATTCGTTCTTGATCGTCCACTTTTATTATTCCCTCTTGATTGTTGTATATATTGTATATGAACCGTCTTTTTACAGAATCTCGAACAGCTTGCACCATTTTATATTGTCGAACGCTTTTTCCAGGTCAACAAATCCTATGAAAGTGTCTTAATTTTTCTTTAGCCTTGCTTCCATTATTAGCAGTAACGTCAGAATTGCCTCTCTCGTCCCTTTACTTTTCCTAAAGCCAAACTGATCGTCACCTAGTGCATTCTCAATTTTCTTTTCCATTCTTCTGTATATTATTCTTGTAAGCAGCTTCGATGCATGAGCTGCTAAGCTGATTGTGCGATAATTCTCGCACTTGTCAGCTCTTGCCGTCTTCGGAATTGTGTGGATGATGCTTTTCCGAAAGTCAGATGGTATATCGCCAGACTCATATATTCTACACACCAACGTGAATAGTCATTTTGTTGCCACTTCCCCCAATGATTTTAGAAATTCTGATGGAATGTTATCTATCCCTTCTGCCTTATTTGACCGTAAGTCCTCCAAAGCTCTTTTAAATTCCGATTCTAATACTGGATCCACTATCTCTTCTAAATCGACTTCTGTTTCTTCTTCTATCACATCAGACAAATCTTCACCCTCATAGAGGCTTTCAATGTATTCTTTCCACCTATCTGCTCTCTCCTTTGCATTTAACAGTGGAATTCCCGTTGCACTCTTAATGTTACCACCGTTGCTTTTAATGTCACCAAAGGTTGTTTTGACATTCCTGTACGCTGAGTCTGTGCTTCCGACAATCATATCTTTTTCGATGTCTTCACATTTTTCCTGCAGCCATTTCGTCTTAGCTTCCCTGCACTTCCTATTTACACTCCTGGAAATTGAAATAAGAACACCGTGAATTCATTGTCCCAGGAAGGGGAAACTTTATTGACACATTCCTGGGGTCAGATACATCACATGATCACACTGACAGAACCACAGGCACATAGACACAGGCAACAGAGCATGCACAATGTCGGCACTAGTACAGTGTATATCCACCTTTCGCAGCAATGCAGGCAGCTATTCTCCCATGGAGACGATCGTAGAGATGCTGGATGTAGTCCTGTGGAACGGCTTGCCATGCCATTTCCACCTGGCGCCTCAGTTGGACCAGCGTTCGTGCTGGACGTGCAGACCGCGTGAGACGACGCTTCATCCAGTCCCAAACATGCTCAATGGGGGACAGATCCGGAGATCTTGCTGGCCAGGGTAGTTGACTTACACCTTCTAGAGCACGTTGGGTGGCACGGGATACATGCGGACGTGCATTGTCCTGTTGGAACAGCAAGTTCCCTTGCCGGTCTAGGAATGGTAGAACGATGGGTTCGATGACGGTTTGGATGTACCGTGCACTATTCAGTGTCCCCTCGACGATCACCAGTGGTGTACGGCCAGTGTAGGAGATCGCTCCCCACACCATGATGCCGGGTGTTGCCCCTGTGTGCCTCGGTCGTATGCAGTCCTGATTGTGGCGCTCACCTGCACGGCGCCAAACACGCATACGACCATCATTGGCACCAAGGCAGAAGCGACTCTCATCGCTGAAGACGACACGTCTCCATTCGTCCCTCCATTCACGCCTGTCGCGACACCACTGGAGGCGGGCTGCACGATGTTGGGGCGTGAGCGGAAGACGGCCTAACGGTGTGCGGGACCGTAGCCCAGCTTCATGGAGACGGTTGCGAATGGTCCTCGCCGATACCCCAGGAGCAACAGTGTCCCTAATTTGCTGGGAAGTGGCGGTGCGGTCCCCTACGGCACTGCGTAGGATCCTACGGTCTTGGCGTGCATCCGTGCGTCGCTGCGGTCCGGTCCCAGGTCGACGGGCACGTGCACCTTCCGCCGACCACTGGCGATAACATCGATGTACTGTGGAGACCTCACGCCCCACGTGTTGAGCAATTCGGCGGTACGTCCACCCGGCCTCCCGCATGCCCACTATACGCCCTCGCTCAAAGTCCGTCAACTGCACATACGGTTCACGTCCACGCTGTCGCGGCATGCTACCAGTGTTAAAGACTGCGATGGAGCTCCGTATGCCACGGCAAACTGGCTGACACTGACGGCGGCGGTGCACAAATGCTGCGCAGCTAGCGCCATTCGACGGCCAACACCGCGGTTCCTGGTGTGTCCGCTGTGCCGTGCGTGTGATCATTGCTTGTGCAGCCCTCTCGCAGTGTCCGGAGCAAGTATGGTGGGTCTGACACACCGGTGTCAATGTGTTCTTTTTTCCATTTCCAGGAGTGTATTTCATTCCTCAGCGACTTGTATTTCTGTATTCCTGATGTTCCCGGAACATGTTTGTACTTCCTCCTTTCATCAATCAACTGAAGTATTTCTTCTGTTACCCATGGTTTCTTCGCAGCTACCTTCTTTGTACCTATGTTTTCCTTCCCAACTTCTGTGATGGCCCTTCTTAGAGATGTCCATTCCTCTTCAACTGTACTGCCTACTGCGCTATTCCTTATTGCTGTATCTATAGCGTTAGAGAACTTCAAACGTATCTCGTCATTCCTTAGTACTTTCGTATCCCACTTCTTTGCGTATCGATTCTTCCTGACTAATGTCTTGAACTTCAGCCTACTCTTCATCACTACTATATTGTGATCTGAGTCTATATCTGCTCCTGGGTATGCCTTACAACCCAGTATCTGATTTCGGAATCTCTGTCTGACCATGATATAATCTAATTGAAATCTTCCCGTATCTCCCGGCCTTTTCCAAGTATACCTCCTACTCTTGTGATTCTTGAACAGAGTATTCGCTATTACTAGCTGAAACTTGTTACAGAACTCAGTTAGTCTTTCATTCCTTGTCCCAAGCCCATATTTCCTGTAACCTTTTCCTCTTCTACTTCCCCTACAACTTCATTCCAGTCGTCCATGACTATTAGATTTTCGTCCCCCTTTACATACTGCATTACCCTTTCATTATCCTCATACACTTTCTCTATCTGTTCATCTTCAGCTTGCGACGTTGGCATGTATACCTGAACTATCGTTGTCGGTGTTGGTCTGCTGTCGATTCTGATTAGAACAACCCGGTCACTGAACTGTTCACAGTAACACACCCTCTGCCCCACCTTCCTATTCATAACGAATCCTACACTTGTTATACCATTTTCTGCTGCTGTTGATGTTACCCGATACTCATCTGACCAGAAATCCTTGTCTTCCTTCCACTTCACTTCACTGACCCCTACTATATCTAGATTGAGCTTTTGCATTTCCCTTTTCAGATTTTCTAGTTTCCCTACCACGTTCGAGCTTCTGACATTCCACGCCCCGACTCGTAGAACCTTATCCTTTCGTTGATTATTCAATCTTTTTCTCATGGTAACCTCCCCCTTGGCAGTCCCCTCCCAGAGATCCGAATGGGGGACTATTCCGGAATCTTTTGCCAATGGAGAGATCATCATGACACTTCTTCAATTACAGGCCACATGTCCTGTGGATACACGTTACGTGTCTTTAATGGAGTTGTTTCCATTGCCTTCTGCATCCTCATGTCGTTGATCATTGCTGATTCTTCCACCATTAGGGGCAATTTCCCACCCCTAGGACAAGAGAGTGCCCTGAACCTCTATCCGCTCCTCCGCCCTCTTTGACAAGGCCGTTGGGAGAATGAGGCTGACTTCTTATGCCGGAAGTCTTCAGCCGCCAATGCTGATTATTTATCAAAATTTAGGCAGTGGCGGGGATCGAATCCGGGACCGAAGACGTTTTGATTATGAATCAAAGACGCTACCCCTAGACCACGGGAAGGGAAAGCAGAAAGGTGGAATCAGTATATAGAGGGTCTGTACAAGGGTGATGTACTTGAGGACAATATTGAGGAAATGTAAGAGGAAGTAGATGAAGATGAAACGGGGATATGATACTGCTTGAAGAGTTTGACAGAACAGTGGAAGACCTAAGCCAAAACAAGGTCCTGGGAGTAGACAACATTCCATTAGAACTACTGATAGCCTTGAGAGAACCAACCCTGACAAAACTCTATCATCTGGTCAGCAAGATGTATGAGACAGGCGAAATACCCTCAGGCTTCAAGAAGAATATAATAATTAAAATCCCAAAGAAAGCAGGTGTTGACAGATGTGAAAATTACCGAACTATCAGTTTAATAAGCCACGACTGCAAAATTCTAACAAGAATTCTTTACAGACAATTGAAAAAACTGGGAGAAACCGACCTCCCCAAAGATCAGATTGGATTCCGTAGAAATGTTGGAACACGTCAGGCAATACTAACCCTACGACTTAACTTAGAAAATAGATTAAGGAAAGGCAAACCTACGTTTCTAGCATTTGTAGACTTAGAGAAAGCTTTTCACAATGCTGACTGGAATAGCCTCTTTCAAATTCTTAAGGTGGCAGGGAGCGAAAGGCTATTTACAATTTGTACAGAAACCAGATTGCAGTTATAAGAGTCGACGGGCGTGAAAGGGAAGCAGTGATTGGGAGGAAGGGAGTGGGACAGGTTTGTAGCCTATCCGCGATGTTATTCAATCTATATATTTAGCAAGCAGTAAAGGAAAAACTTTGAGGTTCGCCGATGACATTGTAATGCTATCAGAAACAGCAAATACTTGGAAGAGCAGTTGAACGGAATGGACAGTGTTTTGAAAGGAGGATATAAGATGAACACCAACCAAAGCAAAACGAGGATAATGGAATGTATTCGAATTAAATCGGGTGATGTTGAGGGAATTAGATTAGGAAATGAGACGCTTAAGGTAGTAAATGGGTTTTGCTATTTGGGGAGCAAAATAACTGATGATGGTCGAAGTAGTGTGGATATAAAACGTAGATTGGCAATGTCAAGGAACGCGTTTCTGAAGAAGAGAAATTTGTTAACATCAAGTATAGATTTAAGTGTCAGGAACTCGTTTCTGAAAGTATTTGTATGGAGTGTGGCCATGTATGGAGGTGAAACATGGACGATAAATAGTGTGGACAAGAAGAGAATAGAAGCTTTCGAAATGTGGTGCTACAGTAGAATGCTGGAGATTAGATGGGTGGATCACATAACTAATGAGGAGATATTGAATAGAATTGGTGAGAAGAGGAGTTTGTGGCACAACTTGACTAGAAGAAGGGATCGGTTGGTAGGACATGTTCTGAGGCATCAAGGAATCACAAATTTAGTATTTAAGGGCAGCGTGGAGGGTAAAAATCGTGGAGGGAGGCCAAGAGATGAATACACTAAGCAGATTCAGAAGGATGTAGATTGCAGTAGTTAGTTGGAGATGAAGAAGCTTGCACACAATGTAGTAGCGTGAAGAACTGCATCAAACCAGTCTCTGGACTGAAGGCCATAACAACAACAACAGACTAGAATGTAGATGACGTTATTTCCATTTACTTTGAGAAACTGTGCTGAAATGCTAACCATTTGAATATCCCATCATACCACCTTGTCGAGCCTGTATATACTTCCAAATGGGTTGCAGTCGGAGCCAATTATACTGACATACGAGCTAGTGACCTTCCATAATGGCATATATTCTCCAAATCCTGTTCGAAATAAACTTTTGAAAAATGCTGGCAAGAAGCAACACTTTACTAAAGGGCACTACACTGAACAGCCAAATAACTGGTACATCTGCCTAATGTCGTGTAGGGCCCCCGCGAGCACGCAGAAGTGCCGCAGTACAACGTAGCATGGACTCGACTAATGTCTGAAGTAGGGCTGGAGGGAACTGACACCATGAGTCCTCCAGGGATATCCATAAATCTGTAAGAGTACGATGGGTTGTAGATATCTTTTGAACAGCACTTTGCAAGGCATGCCAGATATGCTCAATAATGTTCATGTCTGGAGTGTTTGGTGGCCAGCGGAAGTGTTTAAATTCGGAAGAGTGCTCCTGGAGCCTTTCTGTAGCAATGTGTGTGGTGTCGCATTGTGCTGCTAGAATTGCCCAATTCCGTCGGAATACAGAATGGACATGAATAGATTCAGATGATCAGACTGGATGCTTACGTACGTGTCACCTGTCAGAGTCGTATCTATACGTATCAGGGGTCCCATATCACTCCAACTCCACACGCCACACCATTAGAAAGCTTGAACAGTCCCCTGCTGACGTGCAGGGTCGTGGATTCTTGAGATTGTGTCCACACCCGTACACATTCATCTGCTCGATACAATTTGAAACGAGACTAGTTCGACCAGGCAACATGTTTCCAGTCATGAACAGCCCAGTGTCTATGTTGACGGTCCCAGGCGAGTCTTAAGGCTTTATGCCATGTAGTCATCAAGGGTACACGAGCGGCTCTTCGGCTCCGAAAACCCATAACGGTGATGTTTCATTGACTGGTTCGCACGCTGACACTTGTTGATGGCCCAGCACTGAAATCTGCAGCAATTCGCGGAAGAGTTGCACCTCTGTCACGTTGATCGATTCTCTTCAGTCGTCGTTGGTCCCGTTCTTGCATGATCTTTTTCCGGCCGCAGCGATGTCGGAAATTTTTATGTTTTACCGCATTCCTGATGTTCACGGTACACTCTTGAAATGGTCATACGCGAGAATCCGCACTTCATCGCTACCTCGGAGATCCTGTGTCCCATCGTTCGTGCGCCGTCTGTAACACCACTTAAATCTTGATAACGTGCAGTTGTAGCAGTAGTAACCAATCTAACAACTGCGCCAGACATTTGTTGTCTTCTATAGGCGTTGTTGACCGTAGCGCCATATTCTGCCTGTTTACATATCTCCGTATTTGATACGCATGCCTATACCACTTCTTTGGCGCTTCAGTGTATACTCATATACAGTTATTATTTATTTACATATTTTACGCCTTCATTGGAGCACTTTATTCATTTCATATATATTTAAGTCTTAATACTAGTTGTAGATTTGGCTTTTCTCTTCTCCTCCCAAAACTTCTTCATCATTTCTGACCTGGCTGCCCTTTCTTCATCAGTTGTGGTGTATTTTTTGCATTCAAATATCTTTAGTTTAAATCTCGCGTCACTGTACTTCAGGATGTTCTTCTCTTCTCCTCCTTCAATTTGTTGCATTGTCAAGTCTAACAGGTCTAAACCATCTTGAACTTCTTTGAACCAGTTGTTTTTGGTCTTACTTTTCCAAAAGTAAGTGAACAGTTGTTTCAGTAGCCTGGTTTCTGGTAGTCTGAAAAGGTGTCAGAAAAAAGCTACCCTCCTTTTCCGCATTGTGTGAATTATTGATTCAGTTTCTTGGTATACAACTTCGTTAAGTAATAGACGCCGCTGTCCCTCTACTTGGTATTTTTTGTTTATAATTGTTCTAAGGATTCTTCTGTCTGCCTTCTGTGGTTTGTCTGTGGTTGATTGGACGTTCATCGTGAAAAGTGTTTCACTAGCATATATTGCTTCAGGTTTAATAGCAGAGTGGTAGTGACAGAGTTTTGCGTTTATCGAGAGACATTTCTTCTTCTAAGCTGGCCAAGTGATGCGTTGTGCTTGTTTCAGTTGTTCTGCTTTCTACTGACATTTTCTCGTTGAATTCCAACTTATAACCTCCCCGAGATATTTGAATTTATTTACAATTTTAATTTGTTTGTTATCATTCAGTTCAATGGCTGCTGTTTCGGCTTTGAAGGATGGCATCATTTTTGTCTTTTCAAACGAGATCCGTAGTCCGACTTTTGGTGCTATTTTTTCGAGTTCTTCAATTTGGTGTTTAGCCTCTTCCACGCCATTTGCGCACAGCGCTAGATCATCAGCAAAGGCCAGACAATTGATTTTGATATTTCTGCCAATCTTGATGTTTGGTTGGCATTTCTCATTCCACTGTCGCATGACTTTCTCCAGTGCGCTGTTAAATAGTAGTGGGGAGAGACCATCCCCTTGTCGAAGTCCCGTCAGGATTTCAAATGATTCAGGTAGTTCCCTCTGAATTTAACTTTTGATTTAGTATTGTTAAGGGTGAGTCCAATAAAATTAACGAGTTTCAGGTGCAGTCCAAATTCCGCGAGGATTTTAAGTAATGACTCACGATGGAAACTGTCATATGCTTTCTTGAAGCCAATAAAAGTGGTGACCAACTTCTTGTTTCTCACTCTTTGTTGTTTCATGATCGACTGATAATGTGATCTGGGCAGCTTCTTCCAGGACGAAATCCTCCTTGATATTCTCCAAGTTCTTGGTCGAGTTGTTCCTGATTTCTTGTAAAGAAAATTCTAGACAAGATCTTACATGTAGCATCAAGCAGCGAAATCCCCCAATAGTTGTTTGGATCCGATCTACCACCCTTTTTGTGTATTGGGTGGATTATAGCTGTATTCCACTCATCTGGCATTTTTTCAGAATTCCATATGTCTACTGTGAGCTTATGGAGGTTCTGAAGTGTTTGGTTATTTGCGTTCTTCCACAGCTCTGCGACCAGTTGATTCTCCCCTGCTGCTTTGTACTTTTTGAGCCAGCTAGTTGCTTCGATCACTTCACTGAAGTCTGGTGGTGTAATCTTCTCTGGAAGTGTTTTGTTTTTTGGATGTGGTTGGAAATCTAGGTATTCTTTTGGTTCCTCGGCATTTAGTAATTCTTTGAAGTGATCAGCTAGAATGTTGGGGCATTGTCTTGATTATTGTGCGCTAGTTTCCTATTTTTATTTTTCATCATGAATGTGGTGGAGTATACTTTGATTGAAATTTTTCGAATGTCCTATAATAGTCCCTTGTTTTATGTTGTTTGAATGATTCGTCTATGAAGCTTAGGTTTTTTTTATGTTCTCTTTTGATTCTTCTGATTTCCTTGGCCGTTTGTCTTCTGGCAGTGGTTAGCTCTTCTCGAGATATTTCAGTTTTCTTTTGCTAGTCATTCAGCCATGCTTTGTGCCTTTTCTGTATTGCTTTATCACATTCTTCATTCCACCAGGCATGTTCTTTCTTCTTCTGCCAGGGGAAATCTATTTGGCAATGTTTTTCAGTTTATCAATAATCGTTGCCGGTTCGTCGCTTGGAACTGTTTTGGATCTCTCTGAATACAACAACACATTATTTATTAAACAGCTAGGGTCATATTTCCTCCTCATAGTGGGTTCTGATGATTTGTTTTTATTTCTTGGGGTTAACTTAATTTTTACCTTTGAAATGTAATGATCTGAATCGATGTCCACCCCACGAAGGACGTTATAGGTTTCCTTGTGGAACTTTTTATCCATTGCGACACTGGTGGAAACTCGTGGGAGGCAACATAGGCTACGTTCAAAATACCATGCAAGATGTTGAAAACATCACTGGTGACTGTTTTTCACTTTTTCGAGTATCGCCTCTATTTTATTACACCAGCCATCGGATGATTTATGGTGAAATGAAATGTGTGTATGGCGTTATTTGCCTGTAGACTCCATCTGGGGTGTTCCGGCTGCCTAGTGCAAATCTTTTATTTGACGCCACTTCGGCGACTTCGCACGTCGATGGTGATTAAATGATGTTGAGGACAGCACAGATAGTCGGTCTCGAGCGGTGAAAGTTCCAGATGCGGTCGCGAATCGAACCCGAGGTTCCGTGATCGAGCGCTAATCAGAAGACCACGACAATGCTGACTATGATTCCTAGTTCTTCGTAGTAAGCTCGTCTGCCACTTGGTTCTATGTGATTCACAATTGTTTTACCACACTGAAAGCGTCGGGACACCTAACTACTCTGTCTTATGAGGAGCATTATTACTGTACACTGCCTGCTGCAGATGGATTGTTACAGAGTTGTTCCTCTTCATACGCAGAAAACGAATTACCATTCTGTGCTCCACCTTGTGGAGTGCTGCGTCTTTGTGTCTTGGATCTTCTAGCAGTGCATTGAGGTATTCCCAGATGTAACGATTCACATCAGTATACAAACACATTATTTCAGAATTCATATAAAAATTATAACTACAGACACAGTAATATCTTCTTGCTCGCAAAATCTAGTAACATACAAACGTGCACCTTCCCACTCAATGGTGCACCGTCTAATATCCATTCCCTCGTCCAAAAAAGATTTCAAAACCGTGTTAAACAATTCATTGTCTGTCCTGATTGATCACATCTTACACAGGAAACAAAAATTCAAAATTATACCCCTCCTCTGGGCTCACTCTGCTTCTCTTTGCAATGTGTACAGAAATTGGTGTACAGTCTCATACCTAGGAAAGATATCAGAGACTGTAGGGAAAACAGCCGGCCGGAGTGGCCGTGCGGTTCTACGCGCTACAGTCTGGAGCCGCGAGACCGCTACGGTCGCAGGTTCGAATCCTGCCTCGGGCATGGATGTGTGTGATGTCCCTAGTTTAGTTAGGTTTAAGTAGTTCTAAGTTCTAAGGGACTGATGACCTCAGAAGTTGAGTCCCATAGTGCTCAGAGCCATTTATTTTCCGTAGGGAAAACACTGAAATCCTGGAAGTACAGGACTTCCTGCTATGTGAGGAATACTACAGCCAAATGTATTCTCAGTAACAATGATAAGACCCACTTACTAGGTAACATTAAAATTGGTTGTCCTGATTGTGATAAGTTTTATATTGATCGATCAGGCAGAGAAGCTGCGGCTGGTTCGCTGAACCTGTACTGAGTGATGCCCAAATTACCAGCCACAGTGACGAGGCCTCCAATTAGCAAAAAATGTTAAAAACTCAAGATGTTGGAAGCCCTAGAAATCAACAAACATAAATGAGGGAACACTTACCCTCTGCTAAATTTTAGTTGCAGACTGTTAAGTAAGATCGTGGTCGGGTTAATCAGTAGGAAAATGTATTTGACAAAAAAAATAAAATATATACATGCATCATATGTGAACAAAATAAAAATGCAATTACAATTAGTAATAAGTCCACTCACACGCAGCATCGATAATTGCTTGGCATCTCTGAGGCAAGATTACAATCAAATTTTACACTTATTCACATGTAAGAAAGCTCCAGATGTGTCGAATATGCGTTGACAGCTGTTTAGAAGTAAAAATCTTTATTCCTTGCAACTTCTTTTTGATGTAAGATCGTAAATTGTCTATTGGATGAGTGTCAGGCGACTGTGAGATTCAGTCCAGTACCTGCACACCATTCTCTTCTTGTGTATCTCAGTCATGAATTCAAAGTACACTAGTGGTTTATGGACATTTTATGAAGGCCAAAGGCTCCTTCTATTGGACTCTGTAAGAACTATGGTGATTCGTTTTACCATTTGTGTGTACTGCCGAACACGCTCTTACTTAACAGACTGAAATCCTCACGCTTTCCGGTCCACAGCTCGTGGTTTAGTGGCGCCGGCGCGGTAGCTCGGCGTGTTCGGTCAGAGAGCCGGTTGGCCTCTGTAATAAAAAACTGAGTGGAAGGATCAACCACCGAACTTGAACAGGATGTCTTGCGACGTCCGCAACGACCAAACACAACGATCAATAACGAACAAAACGCAAAAAAAAGCATGTTCGGTCAGAGAGCGAGCTGGTCTCTGTAATAAAAAAACTGAGTGAAGGGATCAACAACGAACTTCAACGAATGTCACGTGACGTCCGCTACGAGCAAACGCACCGAACCATAACGGAAAGAAAAGTGGTTAGCGTTGCTGCCTCTGGATCACGGAGTCCCGGGTTCGATTCCAAACCAGCTTGAATATTTTCTGTTCCCGCGGACTGGATGTTTGTGTTGCCCTCATCATTTCATCAACATCAATTGTGGCTAGAGTGCACTGTGTGACAATTGGGACTTTGTACGGGCGCTGATGACCGCCGAGTTGAGGCCCCCACAAAGCAAACATCATCCTCAAAGTTTTCAGTGCTTCTGACAATGTCTGTTCTTCTCTATTCCTCCTTTTTCCTATATTTATTATTTTATTGTGGTTGCCTATGTGCTCCTTATATTTTGTCGTTACAATTGTGAATTCAATGTTTTACTCTGTTCCTGTATGGCTTTCAATATGTAATACCTATTCAGCCTATTCCTTAGTGCTCTTATCAAGTAATAATTTTATTTTGCTGGGATTTTGTTAATTTAATTTTAATTGCTGTACAGGCGCTGTTTTCCAGTTCAATGTTAACGTTTTTCCTGGTATGCTACCTTGATATTTATTTACTGTTCAACTTTTTATTGCATTAACACTGCACTGTCAAAAATGACCTTCACTTTGTGCTTGTGACTCGCTCTAGATGAGTAACATCTTTTCGAATGTTGCTAGTGAGTGTTGTAATTTCTTTGACGTCGATAGTCATTCAAAGTCTGATGATGGCCTTGTAAGCCGATAATAGGTTAACTAAGTAAATTAATCCGCTAGAAGATACACAGTATTGTGCTTTTCATTTATTAATTTGTTGTCCCACCAAGAAGCGACGAAAGAATCAGTTAACATAATAAAACGTGCAACAGGACTGCACACACGTATCTGCGAACAAACAAAAATTAAAGCCGTAAATTTATTTTTTCGAGGTGATAACAAGAACTCTTAGGTGTGATCTAGGCTTTCCTAGTGTATCAACTGTTTGTACTGTTGTCGGGTGTCCAGCCGGGTGCAGTCGTTTTCGCAACACGATATTTCGAGAGGCAAGGGATGCTGTCGAACTACCATGTTACGAAAACGACTGTACCCGGCTGGACACCCGGCAACAGCACAAACAAAAATGTTAGGCTATCCTTCGTAGACTGAAGAGAACCAATCTGGTAGACCTTGCACTCGCATTCATTGTCGACTTTGTTCAACACAGCATGGCATGCTTGAAGATAGTTGCCCTGTAACAACTACAGTGAATTTTCCCTCGTTTCATAATTTATTACAAAGGAAAGAAGTTTGTAATCAAGAATGGTTGCGGTTCTGAACTGAATAACGCTGTAGGCAGAGTGGATGACTTACCAGCAGGTGGCCGTCGTCGCGCAAGACGAAGCCCGACGCGTTGCCCTGTGTGAGGTAGAGTGCCAGGCTGCAGCGCGGGAAACGGCCGCGTAACACGAAGTGCTTGGGGGTGGCTGTACGGTCCTGTAAACAAACCAGCCGACACTCAGTCCCGTCTGGTGGACAACATGTCAGATACAACGCTCTATTTTTACTTTATGTTTGCTGTATACAGACGGTTCGTACTGACCAGTGTAAGAAAGCGAGATGGCAACAGTTTGCAAGAAAGCTGCTGTCACGGTCTTCTTTTAAACAGAGTGTTGGGGGTAGGGGGATGGAGAAGATGTGGCTACTCATACTTGAGAGGAGGGAGGTTTTGAATGGACAGAGAAACCGCAAGGAGAGGGTTTGGTGTGAAATAGCGAATGCTTAATATCAAATTAATAGCGCAGTGGGCAATATAAAGTAGTAGGAAGCTTTTTTCAAAAAACTAAGCCTTGTTAAAGGCATGTCTATAATGTATGAATATAACGTCAGTATTTTTTAACTAGGGGAAGTGGCCTGACTTGTCATGAGAGTTCTGGCGAACGCCAATTGCCTCAGTTCATAATTTTGGAGTTACGTGTGGTGCAGACGTCAGACCGCTCACTCTTAGCTGCTGTCTGGTAGAGGAAGGACTACCCTAGGTGCTATACGAGACTGACTGCAATTGAGGAAGAAAAATTCCGTGGAACTGTGGTGCCTCGATTTAGATGCTTACTTTTATCTATACTCTTATTTTTGTCAAAATGTTGTAATAAACTTATTTTCATCAAATGTGGACGAACGTTTACTGTGCCTTGTGACGCGTAAGAATCAGTATAGCTCGTCAACAAATGTAGTGCCTGTGTTAGCCTGTGGTTCGATTTTGGAATAACCGTCCTCGGAGGCAGCCCAACAGTTAACACAAATGAAATTTACGTAATGAGAGTTAATTACTGCTTGCAGTACTGGAATTAAAGCATGAATTCTTGTTGAAACAGTCTTCCTCGCAGCGTAAGGAAAATACAATGCAACGTACAAAAATACAAATACTGAAGGCGCAAAAATGAATAATGTGTCTATGATAAATGTATGTACGATAAATTTTCTTACTCTGTCGACGTAGATTTTTAGACTGTCTGATTTTGCGGAAAACTTAGTGCTTCACAAAAAGTAAATTGTCCAATTATTACACAAATATATATTTAATAGAAGTCACTATTGACTTACGCTGACATTAATTTGCCTCTAATTCTCTGCGGTTGCCGATCGTACAGTACATCCACTAAATCTTGATGATTAGTACATATATATGAGATTTTCAGATGTCTTGCAGGATGGAAGAAATTACTGCCTCTTCTTATGCCTGCAGGCAAAAGTCATGCTTGTAAACGAATATTGGCGTAATAAATGAAAATATTCTTGCGGCTATGATAACTCTTAATATGTATATTTTCTTGCAATTTTATACACACATTATTGACGCACGAGTAAATTACACGTCCTTTTTGTGTGAAATCTAAAACATAAGTACTTTCAAGCGAAATTCTATTACAAAAATTGAATATTCTCTGGACATTTCCCTTCTGTTGCAAAGATTATTTTATAAGCCTATCTTTGCCGCCTTCTGCGGCAATGTACACATTTTTTATTAATAATGAGGAAAAGAAAACAATCATATAAATTGATAACGAGAGAAAACAAAAAAAAGTAAAAAGGTATGATATGGGGAGCTACTTGTTTAGGTATTACACATGACCTACTTCCAATTGACAATATGCAGTATGTTCGTAGGAAGGTGGATTCATGCTGTGACATTAAGAGCGGCGTCACTTCCGAGGGCAATCCCAAAAGTAAGGTCTCCTATTTTTTTATAAGTACATAGACCTGTTTATTTCTGCAATGGTTTACATCAGTTTACTGCTTGAACACTTAGCTATTTTTCGACATAATCACCATTTCTGTCGATCTATTTTTGTAGACACTGTGGCAGTTTTTGTATGCCCATGTCATACCAGCTCGCCGCCATGCTGTTCAGAAAGTTATGAACCTCTTCTTTCACCTCGTCGTCGGAGCTGAATCGCTTTCCGTCAAATGTTCTTTTATTCTAGTGAACAGTTGATAGTCACTGGGCGCCCAGTCAGGACTATAGAGCGATTGGGTGATTATGTCCCACTGAAAATGTTGCAGGAGAGCAACCGTTTGCCGAGAAATGTGTGGGCAAGCGTTGTCGTGGAGAATGTGTGCGTCCCTGCTCAAAATTCCTCTTCTCCGGTTCTGAATTGCCCGTTTGAGTTTTTTCAGAGTCTCACAGTACCTGTCAGCGTTAATTGTGGTCCCAGCGATTCAGCACCGACAACGAGGGGAAAGAAGAGGTTCATAAATTCTTGAACAGCATGGCGGCGAGCTGGTATGACATGGGCATACAAGAACTGCCACAGTGTCTAAAAAAATACATCGACAGAAATGGTGATTATGTCGAAAAATAGCTAAATTTTAAAGCTGTAAACAGATGTAAACCATTGTAGAAATAAACAGGTCTATGTACTTATAAAAAATAGGAGACCTTACTTTTGGGATTACCCTCGTATTTCTTTCTTTTCTAGGTAGTAAACCCCAGTGGTGATCCTATTATATCAATATCGAATAGCGCAGACGAAGGAGCTCTTGGAACGTGAGGATGTTCGGCGAATGGACTGTACTACTCCTTTCACCGACTTAAATCCCAGCGGGCACGTGACAAATACATTGAGGAGACGTATCGCAGAGCGTCCACATGCACCCACGACTATCCAGTTGTTGTTAATCGGGCTGGTGGAGGAACTGTACTCCCTGCCACAAGACTTCCTTACCAGCGTTGTGGCCAGCAGCGGAGGGCGTTGCAGAGCATGCGCTGCCGCCGGTGATGGTCACACACCCTATTAAGAACCGTGTCCCTGCCCTCTTGTAATTTCTATGGACTTAATGCTATGAGAAATGTCCGCGCATTGCATCAGGCAAAAAGAGTGACAGAAGAGTTGTAGCTCGATGTATCTTGCCTTCAAAGACGGCATACGAAGCAAGGAAAGACCCCAGTACGCCTATAACTGCCAAGATAGTCATGCAACGACTACGTTCTATGGGAGCAATAATAATTTTAAGAAAACCATAACAGTAACAAAAATATCACAGCACTGTTCAGAACACTTAATCTGTGCGGGATTGTTAATTGGAGGGGATAGTTGCAACCTGGTCTCCATGTATCCTCGAGGCAGCAGCCTGAAGGCGGCTGACCGTGGCCAACAGCACGCTCGGCTGCTCGCGAACCGCGGCTAGTTCCTCCTGCGCCCGCACACAGCTCATATCTTGCGAACCATGGGTGAAGGGTATCAGACGGATGCCATATTTCTTGACTTCCGCAAAGCGTTTGACTCGGTGCCCCACTGCAGATTCCTAAATAAGGTACGAGCATATGGGATTGGTTCCCGAGTATGTGAGTGGCTCGAAGTAATAGAACCCAGTACGTTGTCCTCGATGGTGAGTGTTCATCGGAGGTGACGGTATCATCTGGAGTGCCCCAGGGAAGTGTGGTAGGTCCGCTGTTGCTTTCTATCTACATAAATGATCTTTTGGATAGGGTGGATAGCAATGTACGGCTGTTTGCTGATGATGCTGTGGTGTACGGGAAGGTGTCGTCGTTGAGTGACTGTAGGAGGATACAAGATGACTTGGACAGGATTTGTGATTGGTGTAAAGAATGGCAGCTAACTCTAAATATAGATAAATGTAAATTAATGCAGATGAATAGGAAAAGGAATTCTGTAATATTTGAATACTCCATTAGTAGTGTCGCGCTTGGCACAGTCACGTCGATTAAATATTTGGGCGTAACATTGCAGAGGGATATGGAGTGGCACAAGCATGTAATGGGAGTTGTGGGGCAGGCGGATAGTCGTCTTCGGTTCATTGGTAGAATTTAGGGAAGATGTGGTTCATCTGTAAAGGGGATCGCTTACAAAACACTAATACGACCTATTCTTGAGTGAAACTTGAGTACTGATCGAGCGTTTGGGATCCCTATCAGGTCGGATTGAGGGAGGACATAGAAGCAATTCAGAGGCGGGCTGCTAGATTTGTTACTGCTAGGTTTGATCATCACGCGAGTGTTACGGAAATGCTTCAGGAACTCGGGTGAAAGTCTCTAGAGCAAAGGGGGCGTTCTTTTCGTGAATCGCTACTGAGGAAATTTAGAGAGCCAGCATTTGAGGCTGACTGCATTTCGCGGAAAGACCACAAAGATAAGATAAAAGAGATTAGGGTTCGTACAGAGACGTATAGGCAGTCATTTTTCCCTCGTTCTGTTTGGGAGTGGAACAAGGAGAGAAGATGCTAGTTATGGTACGAGGTACCCTCCGCCACGCACCGTATAATAGATTGCGGAGTATGTATGTAGATGTAGATGTAGAATTTATTCGTGATATCGATGACTGTCTGCTAAGACTAAAGGATATTATTCACCTAGGATGAATTAAGCCTATTGTGCACTCCACTGATGAACCCTCTGCCAGGCAATTAAATGTGGTTTGCAGAGTATCTATGTAGTAGTAGATGTAGATAGTAGTCCATCCAGAATCGGAGAGTGTCAAAGGAGTTGCCGGTCGACAAGCGGCTAGGGCGTCGTCACGGATGCTTTCTGTACGGGTACATTCTTAAAATCTCCATATATACAGGGCAATGTCCTGACTTAGTGACTGAATCGTCATCGGCCAGCCCAATGACAGAAAATTCAAATTTGGACAAGGTGTGGATCTTATATTGTAGGCTTAGTATAATGACGGATTTTCCGAAATTCCAACCTTTTTTTTTTGAGTCATCAGTCTTCTGACCGATTCGACGAGGCCCAAAAAAGAATCCTCTCCTTTGCCAATCTCTTCATATCAGAGTAGCACTTGCAACCTACGTCCTCAGTTTTTTGCTAGATGTATTCAGATCTCTGTCTTCCTCTAGAGTTTCTGCCCTCTACAGTTCCCTCTGGTACCTTGCAGGTCATTCCCTGATGTCTTAGCAGATGTCCTATCATCCTGTCCCTTCTCCTTCTCAATGTTTTCCACATATTCTTTTCCTCTCCAGTTCTGCGCAGAACCTCCTCATTTCTTATCTTATCAGTCCACCTAACTGTCAACATTCGTCTGCAGAACCACATCTCGAATGCCTCCATTCTCTTCTGTTCCGGTTTTCCCACAGTCCATGTTTCACTGCCATACAATGCTGTACTCCAAACGTACATTTTCAGACATTTCTTTCTCAAATTAAGAGCTACGTTTGATACTAGTAGACTTCTCTTGGCTAGGAATATCCTTTCTGTCAGTGGTAGTATGCTTTTGACGTCTTCCTTGCTCCGTCCGTTATAGGTTATATTGCTGCCTAGGTAGCAGAATTCCTTAAATTCATCCACTTCGTGGCCATCAGTCCTAATGTTCACTTTCTGCTACGTCTCATTACTTTCGTCTTTCTTCGATTTACTCTCAGTCCAAGGGGATGAAACAGGGACTGGAGAATTTTTTGAAAAATGTCACTGTTAAAGCAATTTTGAAGCTAGACGTACGAAAACCGGTATTTGGTTTCTCGGTCAGAAACAATAAGTGTTTCAGCATTTTTGGAAATTTAAACCTATGGGGGTGAAATAGTGGGTGAAAGCGTTTTTTGAAAACATGTCCTTGTTAAAGAAGTGCAAGGCAATTTTGAAGCTAGATCTACGAAAATTGGTATCTGGTTTCTCGGTCAGAAATAAAGAAATGCGTGTTTCAGCATTTTTGGAAATTTAGCCCTGCGAAGGTGAAATGGTGGGTGAAAGCTTTCTTCGAAAATATACCATTATTAAAGAACTATTAAAGTATTTCAAACTACATCTATGAACATTGGTATTTGACTTCTCGGTTACAGGTAAAAAAAGCACCTGTTTCAGTGGTTTGGAAATTGAACCCCTATGGAGATTAAATTAAGGATCACACTATTTTATGAAAACATTTCATTACGAAAGCATTTTTAAAACTAAATCTAAGAAATTTTAAATTTGGCTTCTCAGTTAGAAACAAAAAAAGGTGTTTCACTGTTTTTGGAAATTCAACTCCTAAGGAAGAGAAACGGGGGATGAAGATAGTTATGAAAATATTACATGGCGCAATCATTTTTTAAGCTAATTATACGAAAAATTGTATTTAGCTGCTCTGTTAGAAATAAAAGATACTTGTATCAGTGTTTTTGGAAATTCAACCCCTTAAGGGGTGAAACAGGGGTGAATCGTTCTCTGAAAATATTTCATTGCGAAAGCATTTTTAAAGCTTCTCGGTTAGAGATGAAAAAAAATGAGGTCAGTCTGACTGAGCCATCATCGGCCAGCCCAAACCTCTAAGGATTCGAACGTAAAGTCTGGATAAGGTGTGGATATTGGACTGTAGTCAACGTTTAAGAAGGGATTGCCTGAAATTCCACTACTAATGGGGTGAAATAGGGGTTGAAAGGCCTTTTGAAAATACGTCGCTATTTAAGGAATTTTGAAGCTAGAACTATGAAAACTGGTATTTGGTTTCTCAATCAGACCATGCAAACATGTGTTTGAACATTTTTGGAAATTCAGCTACTAAGGAGGTGAAATAACGAGTGAAAACCTTTTTTGAAATCAGTACTTGCCAAAGAATTGCTAAAGGAAATTTTAGGCTACATCTATGACAATTTGTATTTGACTTCTCGCTTAGAAATAAAAAATACGTGCTTCAGTGTTTCTGGAAATTCGACCACTAACGGAGTCCAATAGAGGATGAATATTTTTAAGAAAATACTTCGTTACATTAAAAAAAAGTAAAGCTTTAGTTAAGGAAATTGGTATTTTACTTCTCGATTAGATATAAGGAAATATTTGGTAGAGGATGAAAATTGCTGTGGAAATATCTCCACAAGAACGCAAAGGCAGGTTTAACAAAAACTTTGGACTCCAGGTAGCAGAATCGCTTTTTGGTCAGAAGTATATTCGGAAAAGATCATTCTTATATGGCCTTAATTAGCGTAAAAAGTTTAGAAGGTGTTGCAATTTGTGAACAGCATAAAAATTCGATTAAATAAAAACAAACAAATCTCTGCAGGCCATACAGTTGTAACACCATAGCTCTAATACTCTACTGATTTATTTTGCCTTTTGTTTTATTTAATGTCACATCGTTGAGCTTCTGTAAAAATGTTTGATTGAATAGATAACACAAAATTGTATACTCCTTTCTTTGTAAAAACTTTGATGTCATGATTTGATTCTATGCAATGTAGTGTATCTGTGATTTAAATTCTTTGTCCGAATTGGAGGGAGACAAAACTTACTGTATATACTTGGAATTTGTTTAAACAATTTTTTAGAATTGTCAATATGTGAAAAGGTTCAGTTTTATTTAAAATGTTTGTTCTCTGTTATGTAAACTGTTGACCTTCACTTAGGGTTCTTAGTTATTTTGTATGTAAAAGGTGTTGTGGTTCCCCTCGGGAACGGAATTGTGTAGCGCTCGCAAATTGTGGTTGGCCTAGGTAGAAAGGTGGAACAAGAGTCAGTCGGGGACCAGCTACCAAACTGTCAACTGCTCATGTAAAAGTTGTGTATTGTGTTGGTCCTGAGAGAGGCTTTTCCTGGCGATTTCCAATGCCTCGGATGGATAGAGAAAGAGCTGGAACTATTCTGGAATTGATGTCTATCATCGCCACCAAGAAATGACAGAGTCCGTCAATTCTATCTGCAAATCCACCTACCAACATGCAATCGCCACCACATTGCGCAATCGCTGTAATGGAACACTATAGTAATGTACAGTGAAGGATCAGCTTATTGGATGTTTAGTGTACTCAAATACAAGGTAATTTTTAACTGAACTTTTGTACCTACCGTGATTTATTCTCAGTCACATATCCACTTAGGGTCCCTCCCACGCTAAAGTGCTTACCGAGTATCCTTTATTGAAAGAAAGTTAAAGTTAATGTGGCAAGAGAGTAAACTAAAGCAAATGATGCTTGCTGAAAGTAATTTTCCTACTAAAAATGCTTATTAATATGTTGTTGCCAACTTCAAAATTAAAAGTTCTTAAGACTGAGGCTTATTAAGTTTTGCTTAGTAAATGATCACATTGCTGCCTGTTGTAAATCGCAAAAGGTGAGTCAGTATCTTACAAATATGTTAATTTTGTGTTTCACTGTAGTACAAGTGCAAAACTGAAATTGTGGAAAATTATATACTCATGCTTGTTAAGCACTGGTTCCTCTTGTGTATTAAAAGTGCATATTAATGTTGTAACAGGATTCATAGTTTGCCTATCGTGCTCATGCTACATAAGGATCAATAGAAAGACAACTACCTATGAATACAGTAACATCTTTATTCAAAAGACAGTGATAAGTATTCTGTTAGTGAATTCCATTTAACTTTCATTCTAATTAGAAAAGTATTTAGCTGAGAGAGATTTAACCTGTGACCAGTTCATAATTTTGCAATGAACTACATTTACAATTTTATGTCAGCTAGGAAAATGTTTCAAAAGTAATACTGAACCTATGTTCAATTTGTGATTCTACAGTGGATAGTAATAGTAATGTTATAAAGACCATTCAGTTTGAATAAGCCCTGAAAGTAATAGTGTGTATTGTTATCTGTTATATTTATGCAAATAATTTGTTCTACTCTGTCAACTCCAGACTTAACGTTAATATATGCAGGTGTCAGAGTTCATTGTATTCGCGTGTGGCAAAATATAGGTTGTGTTTGTCCGTTAAAGTTACTCATACCTATTTTCTTGAACAAGAACATCAATCATTCTCTTGCCTAATTAGGCTGGCGACCGTTTTCTTTATTCTTTGAACAGTGTAGTTAGGTAAAATATTGTTTCTTACTGTTTAAATATTTACGTAATTCTTACTTTCGCTTCCGATAAGCCACCTCCGTTAGGTACCACACGATCAGCATAGTAAAATTCCTCTCAGAGGGTAACACTACTCTGTTGCTTTATACCATAATTGCTTTAACAAGATAGTTTTATTTCACGACCTGACTCCAACTTCAAGGTTATGGTATAGCAGTAACGGACAGCAGTGTTATAGGGTGTGACAATAAATGCAAAATCTAAAGTGAAGCGCTGGGGCGAAATAATCCTTTCCCTAATAATTACCGTTAAAGATATCTGATTGTTTGTCCCTTGTTGTTGAAACTGGTTGGGAGAACAGTTTATTGATTGACCTGGTAGAAAGAGTATATCACCGACTTTCTAACTTACTCGTCGCAATGGGTTGGAATTATGTCTGAAAAAGTGATCCTTTAATTCTGCTGCGCAGTGCAGTTTGGATTCCGTAGAAATGTTGGAACACGTGAGGCAATACTGACCCTAAGACGTATCTTAGAAGAAAGATTAAGGAAAGGCAAACATACGTTTCTAGCATTTGTAGACTTAGAGAAAGCTTTTGACAATGTTGACTGGAATACTCTCTTTCAAATTCTGAAGGTGGCGGGGGTAAAATACAGGGAGCGAAAGGCTATTTACAATTTGTACAGAAACCAGATGGCAATTACAAGAGTCGAGGGACATGAAAGGGAAGCAGTGGTTGGGAAGGGAGTGAGACAGGGTTGTAGCCTATCCCCAATGTTATTCAATCTGTATATTGTGCAAGCAGTGAAGGAAATAAAAGAAAAATTCGGAGTAGGTATTAAAATCCATGGAGAAGAGATAAAAACTTTGAGGTTCGCGGATGACATTGTAATTCTGTCAGAGACAACAAAGGACTTGGAAGAGCAGTTGAACGGAATGGACAGTGTTTTGAAAGGAGGGTGTAAGATGAACATCAACAAAAGCAAAACGAGGCTAATGGATTGTAGTCGAATTAAATCTGGTGATGCTGCGGGAATTAGATTAGGAAATGAGACGCTTAAAGTAGTAAATGAGTTTTGCTATTTGGGGAGCAAACTAACAGATGATGATCGAAGTAGAGAGGATATAAAATGGCAATGGCAAGGAATGCGTTTCTGAAGAAGAGAAATTTGTTAACATCGAGTATAGATTTAAGTGTCAGGAAGTCGTTTCTGAAAGTATTTGCATGGAGTGTAGCCGTGTATGGAAGTGAAACATGGACGATAAATAGTTTGGACAAGAAGAGAATAGAAGCTTTCGAAATGTGGTGCTACATAAGAAATGCTGAAGATTAGATGGGTAGATCACATAACTAATGAGGAGGTATTGAATAGAATTGGGGAGAAGAGGAGTTTGTGCACAACTTGACCAGAAGATGGGATCGGTTGGTAGGACGTATTCTGAGGCATCAAGGGATCACCGATTTAGTATTGGAGGGCAGGGTGGAGGGTTAAAATCGTAGAGGGAGACCAAGAGATGAATACACTACGCAGATTCAGAAGGATATAGGCTGCAGTAGGTACTGGGAGACGAAGAAGCTTGCACAGGATAGAGTAGCATGGAGAGCTACATCAAAACAGTCTCAGGACTGAAGACCACAACAACAACAACAACAACAACAAAAGTGCAGTTTTAGACCGCTGCGCACGCCCTCTCTAGTGGTTGGTACAGACCTGCAGCGTAGGCCGCCAGTAGGCGATATCCGGGTCCCTTTCCCACTCCTCGTCCGAGACATCTGCGCAGAGGCCGTCGCCATCGGGGTCGTAGGCCTCGTCGTCCTTGCAGCACTTGCGAACGCAGGGAGCCGCCCCCGCACACACGCAGGCGAAGGCGATGTGCAGGACCATGCTGTCCACGCGCACGCCGTCCACGCAGAAGGAGGTCGCCGGCACCAGCGCGCCCTCTGGGGCCGTGTCCAGGAGCAGCACCTCCAGCTCCACCTGTGCAACACACACTGCTTTTGCAAAATGGTTCAAATGGCTCTGAGCACTATGGGACTTAACTGCGGAGGTCATCAGTCCCCTAGAACTTAAAACTACTTAAACCTAACTAACCTAAGGACATCACACACATCCATGCCCGAGGCAGGATTCGAACCTGCGACCGTAGCGGTCGCGCGGTTCCAGACTGTAGCGCCTGGAACCTCTCGGCCACCCCGGCCGGTACTCCTTTTGCAGCGGAAATCATCTTGCACGAGGCGCCTTAGAGAAGTATGGCCGAATTTTTGGTAACTGTGAATTTTACTTTTTTTCTAATAATGAAATGCCGTGAAGTGAAATGAATCAAACAACTTATAGCCGTGTTGACTGTTAAACGATTGCGATTGTTTCAAAAATATTAAAACGTTTTTTTTCAGATAGCGATGCCAGTCACAAAATCTGTTGAATACGATTTTCACTCTGCAGCTCAGTGTGCGCTGATGTGAAACCTCCTCGAAGATTAAATCCGTGTGCCGGACCGAGACTCAGACTCGGGACCTTTCCCTTTCGCGGGCAAGTGCTCTGCTATCTTAGCTACTCAAGCACGATTCACGACCCCTCCTGACAGTTTTACTTCTGCCAGTACCTCGTCTCCTACCTTCCAAACTTTACGGAAGCTCTCCTGCGAACCATGTCAGACAAGAAACAAAAGAAAAAAGCAACACATTTCGAGGTATGAACTTCACCTTCAGGCTACAATGCCAATAGAAAAACATTTAACTAAAGTACACGTAGATGTCAAACGTGTTCTGTATAGTCTTGGCATGAGCTCTGGTCATCCTATGGAGAGAGAGAAGGATAATCTAATCTGTTCATACGTTGGTCTGCAGTTGACATATTAAAAAAAAATAATCACACACGTTGTTTTATGTGATGGCTGTCTTCCTGTAGTGTGTTCAATTACGTCCACTGTGACGGCTCCTTGGATCTTGTTGACCATTGTCCATGAACTTGCAAAGAAAACTTCAAACACGACACCACAATCACCTCCCCTGTGCAACAGAAACAAGATGGCGATCAAAATAATGCTTGTTTCTATTTAACTGTCGGTAAGTCGATGCAATGTCTTCTAAACACGTGCTTTTATTTGCATACTTGTTACGAGAGGTGCAGTGGTCCTCTCAAAGATAAACTTTGACTGAAGCACCAGGCTGAGGCCGTATTGAATCTCTTCAAGCTCGTATCTTTGGCGTTTTATACTAAAACCACATTATAACTTATGTCCTATAAATAAATGCTGTCTCAATATACTAGCACACTAAGGATCTATCAGAAAGGTACAGTCTGCTGATATTAAATTTCAGATAATAAGTTATCGGCATGTAAAGGTCTCAGAAGGCATGAAACAGAACAAAGTTCCAAGTTGTATGCCATAACAGTGGTATAATGGTAACTTCTTATTTTGTGGTTGAAGATGTGCAATTTCAAATACGATAATTTTCCTTCGTGTGCTGTCATTGACAAAAGTTTTATTATCAACCTTCACGTTCCTGATAGCTTCTGGGTCTTGCTATTTCAATAATTTACAAATTAAGAATGCAACATGGAAATGCGAGTAAATATTCAAAACACGTTGAGTAGCTGGTAAAAACAAACTGCCACTCATTGTCAGAACGAAAAACATGAAACGGACTGACGCCTATGAGAAAGAATTGAAAGGTGACTTAGTCACACTTTCAGCCGCCTATAAAGTACAAAAGAAAATTTGCGAGCTAGTTATTTTAGCAGATTTATTTTCCAAACAGAATCGTCTTCAAATAAAGGAAACATGCGGTCGAAATATATTCTGGTACTGGTGCAGGCATATTCCTGCTGGTACTTTTTGTCGTTGTTTCAGTGACTTTCAGGAGTAAAGGAAGAGTTTACTTTCCTGATAGTGAATTGTAATTTTTTCGCTCAAATTAGAGCATATTTCACACAACCAGCACATTTATTTAGCAATGGGGGAGCTGCTCCTTAAGTATTTTTGTAACACTTATCCCTATGTAAATAACTAGTATGCAGCTGACAGGTACTCACTTTCAGAGAATAGTTGTAATTTTAGCGTAGATTACAACATTCTTCACACAACCAGCATATTTATTTAGCATTGGGGGAGCCTCGTAAGCACTTTTAAGTACTACATACCGCTTTGTAAATAACGAGAATGAATTGGGCAGCTTCTCACTTTCAAAGAATGAAAAGACAGCAGTAGTTTCCAAATTTGCAGTGTTGGAAGCAGCTGAATATATAAAGAGCTTCCACTTAAATTCAGCTGATGGAATGGCTGCCGAAATCACGACTATACTTTGACAACAGAGACATCTATCTATGCTTTCGAGAAAGGCAAAGGATATCTTTGAAAGGAACGCAGCCACAGTACCTCTCGTGAAGTATATACAAATAAAGGCACTTCTTGTAAACACCTTGCTGTCTTATCTCTGAAGATGGTCGACGAACTACACTCCTGGAAATAGAAAAAAGAACACATTGACACCGGTGTGTCAGACCCACCATACTTGCTCCGGACACTGCGAGAGGGCTGTACAAGCAATGATCACATGCACGGCACAGCGGACACACCAGGAACCGCGGTGTTGGCCGTCGAATGGCGCTAGCTGCGCAGCATTTGTGAACCGCTGCCGTCAGTGTCAGCCAGTTTGCCGTGGCTTACGGAGCTCCATCGCAGTCTTTAACACTGGTAGCATGCCGCGACAGCGTGGACGTGAACCGTATGTGCAGTTGACGGACTTTGAGCGAGGGCGTATAGTGGGCATGCGGGAGGCCGGGTGGACGTACCGCCGAATTGCTCAACACGTGGGGCGTGAGGTCTCCACAGTACATCGATTTGTCGCCAGTGGTCGGCGGAAGGCGCACGTGCCCGTCGACCTGGGACCGGACCGCAACGACGCACGGATGCACGCCAAGACCGTAGGATCCTACGCAGTGCCGTAGGGGACCGCACCGCCACTTCCCAGCAAATTAGGGACACTGTTGCTCCTGGGGTATCGGCGAGGACCATTCGCAACCGTCTCCATGAAGCTGGGCTACGGTCCCTCACACCGTTAGGCCGTCTTCCGCTCACGCCCCAACATCGTGCAGCCCGCCTCCAGTGGTATCGCGACAGGCGTGAATGGAGGGACGAATGGATACGTGTCGTCTTCAGCGATGAGAGTCGCTTCTGCCTTGGTGCCAATGATGGTCGTATGCGTGTTTGGCGCCGTGCAGGTGAGCGCCACAATCAGGACTGCATACGACCGAGGCACACAGGGCCAACACCCGGCATCATGGTGTGGGGAGCGATCTCCTACACTGGCCGTACACCACTGGTGATCGTCGAGGGGACACTGAATAGTGCACGGTACATCCAAACCGTCATCGAACCCATCGTTCTACCATTCCTAGACCGGCAAGGGAACTTGCTGTTCCAACAGGACAATGCACGTCCGCATGTATCCCGTGCCACCCAACGTGCTCTAGAAGGTGTAAGTCAACTACCCTGGCCAGCAAGATCTCCGGATCTGTCTCCCATTGAGCATGTTTGGGACTGGATGAAGCGTCGTCTCACGCGGTCTGCACGTCCAGCACGAACGCTGGTCCAACTGAGGCGCCAGGTGGAAATGGCATGGCAAGCCGTTCCACAGGACTACATCCAGCATCTCTACGATCGTCTCCATGGGAGAATAGCAGCCTGCATTGCTGCGAAAGGTGGATATAGACTGTACTAGTGCCGACATTGTGCATGCTCTGTTGCCTGTGTCTATGTGCCTGTGGTTCTGTCAGTGTGATCATGTGATGTATCTGACCCCACGAATGTGTCAATAAAGCTTCCCCTTCCTGGGACAATGAATTCACGGTGTTCTTATTTCAATTTCCAGGAGTGTATATTACGTTGATAATTTGATATGAAAAGGAGTCTAGGAGTTACTTTTAAGAATTACAAAGATATCTCTGGAATACACTTATAAATATTCTTAACTTTTATGTTTTTTCTACTTTAGCGGAAATGAATTGGAACTGTTGAATATGAGTTTTTCAACTTTGTAATTGCATTTATGATTTCATTTTTTCACGTGTGATCATAGAGGAGTATTACCATTTCCTTCAAGGAGTTTATTTTCCATCTTTTCTCTAAAGTACATAGTACTTTAAGAGTGCTCTGTACTGCAACAGTGTCCTGTTTCGTCTATACGCTTTGCTATAGTTCATCAAGTGTGAAACAGTCTATGTGTTCTTTAAAACGTGTTCTAAGATTTCTACCTGTTTGGCCAACGAAATATTTACTCAGTTTCTCAGCTGATGGTGAGATATCATGCACCAGTTTTTTCCTTGCGAAAAGCGACCTTGATATCTGTGTTTTTAAACAACTTAACTATTTTGTCTGAAATAACTCCGGAATAAGGTATATTTATATACGCCGTTTTTTGTATGTTGTTGTGGATAGTGGCTATGTTAATTTGTATAACTTTACTTTCTGTTACGTGTTGTAAAAGAGCACATATTTAGCGTTTATGATAACCACAGTTATGTATTCTTTTTTGTATCATATTCGGCAGCGCTAGTTGGAAATTTCTGTACACTGAATAAGACGGCTCCGAATTCAACTTGTATGTTGGTTTTCTGTGTACATTAATGTTCAAGTGTGGTTTGTATTAGGCACTGCCACGTCTAAAATAAATGTTTTTTTAATCTTTCTGATGTTCTATGGTGAAGTGGATGTTTTTATGTAAATTATTAAGTCTACTTGACAAAGTTTCTGTTGCTTCTTCAGTTTGATTATATACTCTGAACACGACATTAATATATCTAGGCGATATCTTAAGGTAATACTGTCATTTTAATATCAAATTTTCGAAGTCTATCGTATTGTAATTTAGTTCGTCGACCAACATGGGAAATAAGATAGCAATATGTGCAGAAGACATTGCAAGTGGCAGAGAACAGCAGGATCGACATATCGATGTTTAAACTGAGAAAAGCTTGGCTTTGACCGCCATCTTGTTTCTGCTGTAAAGGAGAACTGTCTGTGTTGTCATGTTTTAATTTTTCTTTGTTAATTCATGAACAATAGTTAACAATTTCCAAGGAACCATAGCAGTGGAGATAACTGAACGCACTACAAAAAGACAAGCATTTCTTATGAACAGTATTGGTGACTGTTTTTTAAAAAAATTATGTGAACAGCAGCCCAACAAACTAACATATTAGGTTGCCATTCCTTTTCTGCACAGGACGATGAAGGCACATCCCAAGACTGTGCAGAATAACGTCTACGTGTATTTATGTCAGTCAGAACCTAAAATCTGTGCCACACTGGAACCCGAACGCAGGTTTTTTGTTTATTGGAGGCAGTCAACTTAATCGTTAAGCAGTTCTCCAGACCTGGTTCAATCTTTCATTGCCACTGAAGTTTTCCATTCATTTCACTTTAGTATATTTCAATCATATCATATCATATATATGCATCCGTTGTGGCAGCATAAGCCACGGCACTCCACAGAGTCAATTCCGCTAATGGCGCTACTGTCACGAAGCCTGCAGAAGAATTTCTGGCCGTAGTTTGGAAATCTTAGATGCAAACTTAAGAGGTAATGAAACCTCGAGTTACTCTTGAAGGTGTGCTCAGCCTAACAGTTAAGGCCACAATTACTAGAATATATAGCAGGGGTGACGAGGCGTGTGCGCAGTAGAAAGCTGTGGTGCTGGCGACAAAACCGACTCTTCCAGCTCTCAGCAGCTCGCCGCTACCCTAACCTGTTGTATGGTCTCTGCGCTTTAGAATGAATACAGCGTTGTTTACATGAGTGTAAGCTCTTTTCGGTGACTGACGAATAAGTGCGGTGTTTCGCTACATTTATCAATATAGGGGTGGCTGTGAAAGTGTGTTCTGAATTGTTTTCATTTAAAAATGTGGTTTACTCTGTGATCGCAAGATGTACTAATAACTGTAGAAAAAGGAAGAAAAGGTTAAGAATTAAGGTTCATGCATTTCCTAAGAACAATGAGATGAAAAATATAGATATGTTCTTGTAAACATGCTGATTCATTTTCAGTTGCTAATGTTTGTGTGCGTGCAATGAATTTTGCTGATTCGCGTTATGGAAGCGACTTTGAATGTTCCTCCAAAATTCAAGTTAAAGGCTTATACTCTTTCAGCTCTGCATCTTCCATTCTCGAGATTTGATTTACGGGTTCGTAATGAGAGGAAAGTTTGAACACAAAAATGGGTTTACCATATGGAAGTACAGCAGATTTTACACTAAAATACATTACCGACTAACAAACAAAACTACTAGTAGAGAAAACAATAACTGTGCTGTAAATGGGACTATTCGCATTTTTGCCAACCATCAGAAACTATAGAAAAACAAATAAAATAACTTAGGCAAAAGAATACAGAATTTCAGGACCATCTCTCTAGATGTCAAAATGGTGTTCAGCGTTCTTTTTCTGACAGTCAGCAATTAGTATTGACATGATTTGGGGCCTTTGTACTAGGATTTCAATATACAAAAAATAGGCTGATTAAATTTTAGAAAACAATCGTGCTTAGTTTGCATTCATCGCGAATCTCTCGCTCAGCGCGAAGTCCGAAATGACTGAAAAAAAAGCAAGCATAGGTGACTCCTGTATATAAGAAGGGTAAATGAATGGACCCCAGAGTTACAGACCTATGTCCTTAAATCGGTTTTCTGCAGAATACTTGAACCTATTCTAAGTTCCAAGGTAACACGTTTCCATTAGACGTAAAAGTTTATGAGCACAAAACTGCACGGTTTTAGAAAGCATCGCTCGTGTGACACTCAGCTTGCCATTTTCCCACGTGATATCGTCTGAGCCATGGATGAGGGCAACAGACGGATTACATATCCCTAGATTTCCAGGAAACTGATGAGTCCTATAATGCTCAAATACAAGATGTTACGTTCCATAGTAACACTAAGTGGAATGAACACTTTAAGAGTACTAGCAGGGAAGGAGAACGGTCGACTAAGATTTATTGGGAGATCTGTAGGAAAGTGTAACGCATCTATAAAGTGGGTGGCGTATAGGACTCTACTGCAACCATTCTAGTTTTTCGGATTTGAGTCAAGACTGATTAAAGGAAGACGTCGTAGCGATTCACATGAATGCTGCCGTATTTGTTATCGGTAGGTCCAATCGATACACAAATATTACAGAGATGCTTCGTGAACTTCCCTCTGATGCAAAGACGGTGTTTTTTTCGTGAAGCGCTACTGAGCAAATTTGCAGAGGCTGCATTTGGAGCTTACTGCACAATGATTCTACATGGTTATTATAATGATTTAAGCGATTTCATAAATGCAGTATAGTTACATTAATTGAGATGTCGTCACAAAACTCAGCACTCATGTAGAAAAACTCAAAAAGTTTTTTATCGTTGCAGTTGCGCTTCAATTTTCTGTACGAGAGCGCAGCAGTGAGCAATTAGGCAAGATGGCGACAGGCGCCAACAAAGCGTATCTTGTGTTTGGAATGGATTCATATCTACCTGCCTTAACAGTGTAACGACATTCCAGAACGAAGTTCAGCAAAGATCTACCAAATGCCAACTCCATTTGGCGATACTATGCGCAGTTTAAAACTTCAGGATGCCTCTGCAAGGGGAAGTCATCGGGTCGACCAGCTGTGGGCGAAGAAACGGTTGACCGCGTGCGGGAGAGTTTAGCACGTAGCTACAGAAGTCGACGGAAAGAGCAAGCATAGCAATGCTTACTGTTCGCAAGATCTACAGGAAACGACTGAAGCTGTAGACTTACCGCTTTCAATTGCTACAAGCCTTGACTCCTGATGACAAGTCAGACACTTTGAATTTACGGCACAGTTGCAGTACCTTACGGCAGGTAACGGCTTTTGTGAGAAACTCATCTTCCACTAGTGATTAGGCAACATTTTTTGTGAATAGTATACTGAACAGGCGCAAGGTACGAATTTTAGGGACAGAGACTACCCGCACTATCGTGGAGCACATCTGAGATTCACCAAAAGTTAATGTATTCTGTGCAGTCTCACGGTTTAAAGTTTACTGCCCCTTTTTCTTCTGCGAAAAGACAGTAACAGGGCGCCTTATCTGGACATGCTGGAAAACTGGATCATGCCACAACAGGAGGCCGACAGTGTGGGTCTCATCTACCAACAGGACGGTGCTCCAACGCACTTCCATCATGGCATTCGTGAATTCTTCAACAGGAAATTGAGAAACCGATGGGTGAGTCATGGTGGCGGTAATCAGCAATTCATGTCGTCACTTACTCGCTCTCTCGACGTAACCCCACGCAATTTTTTGTTTGGGATTATGTGAAAGATTGTGTTTACGTCTCCTGTACCAACAAACCTCCAAGAACTGCGAGCTCGCAGTAACAGTATTTTTGAACAGATTGATAGGAGCACGCTGCGCCGAACGTGGGAAGAACTAGATTACAGACTTGATGTCTGCAGAATAAGTAGGGGAGCACATATGGACCACTTGTATTACGTGAGAAAGCTTTTCAAGTTTTTCTATGTGTGTGCAAAGTCCTGTGACAATATGTCAAATAATACAGCTCCAACAAATCTATGAAATCGCTTTAATCATTTATAAAGACCTTGCACTGACGCCAACGTAGATTTCACTAAGGACCCTGAAAATAATATAAGAGAAAGAGCTCGTAAGGAGACATATAGACAGTCGTTTTTCCCTCGCCCCACTTTCTAGTGGAATAAGAATGCAAATGACCAGTAGTGATACAAGGTACTCTTCTACATACAATATAGAGTGGGTTGCAGAGTATGTATGTAGGTGTAGTTGTAGATCTTTCAGACATATCTTAAACAAAGTTTTATATGGAGAAAAACTTTTAACTAAATAAAAAAATTTATTTGTTTGTTATGAAACAGATGGTCACTGATATCTTAAAACCAGGTAAACCCAACAACAAAACTGAAAGCTATCGTCCTACTGCCATTCTGGCTCTCTCTTTCCAAGCATTAACCCCGACTTGTGGGGTCTGCTGGGTAATTGGATGCAACACGTTAATTTTTAAGGGGTGGCCGGATGCCCTTCCTGTCGCCACCCCGTGCCCCCCAGGAAGAAATTAGTGTACTCCAACTGTCTGCGTCGAGTGAAACCATGGGACAGCGCGAATGTTGGGTTGGGGCTCTTTGGGGGAAGGAGACCAGACAGCGAGGTCATCGGTCTCATCTGATTAGGGAAGGACGGGGAAGGAAGTCGGCTGTTCCCTTTCAAAGGAACCATCCCGTAATTTTCCTGGAGCGATTTAGGGAAATCGCAGAAAATCTAAATCAGGCCGGCCGAAGTGGCCGTGCGGTTAAAGGCGCTGCAGTCTGGAACCGCAAGACCGCTACGGTCGCAGGTTCGAATCCTGCCTCGGGCATGGATGTTTGTGATGTCCTTAGGTTAGTTAGGTTTAACTAGTTCTAAGTTCTAGGGGACTAATGACCTCAGCAGTTGAGTCCCATAGTGCTCAGAGCCATTTGAACCATTTGAGCCAACCTAAATCAGGATGGCCGGACGCGGGATTGAACCGTCGTCCTCCCGAATGACAGTGCGAATGTGTTCAGATGTCTGCGAGCTATGTAACTGAGGCAGAACGTGGGGACCAGCCCGGCATTCACCTAGAAGGATGTGTAAAACCGCCTAAAAACCACATCCAGGCTGGCTGGCACACCGGCCCTCGTCGTTAATCCGCCAGGCGGATTCGACTCGTGGCGCGCCTACTCGAGTCCAGGAAGCAGCGCGTCAGCGCTCTCGGCGATTCTGGAGGGGCCTCCTGCCATTCTGACTAAGATGAAAAAACTACTCGAGAAGCTGCTGTATGACAAGATACGTATCTAGGTACTTGGAAAGATTCCTATTGAACTGGCCGGATTCCGACCAAGCCACAGCTGTGTGGATGACTTCCTTTCATTGACAACTTACACAAAGCTGGGTTTCAGAAACAACTAAAGACCCCTGCTGTGTTTATTGATCTGACAGCACTTAGGATAGCGTGTGGAGGCAGTATGCTGTCTATCAGCCGCTCAACAAAATACTCTGCAGAAGAACAGCACAAATTCTTAACAATATGCTGACTCAAAGACTACTTCAGGTAATTATAGGTAATACCACCAAGACCCTCAACAGTGGCCTACCTCAAGGGTCACTCCTAGCTCCGCTGAATTTAGAGTGTATGTTTCAGACATGCGAGCCACTCAGTCCGGGCAGTTTGCTTATGCTAATGATTGGGCGACAGCAACACAGCACCGAACATATATTAACAAAAGTCCCAAGCACAATGGGACAATATTTTCGTTAAATTGGGACTTGAAACGAATCTTAGGAAACATGAATCGACTTGCTTTCATTATTCTAGCCATCCGATAAATGTACATATTTTGCGAGGTTAACCGCCTGGTCCATAAAAAGTATCCACAGTACCTTGTAGTTATACTTGGCAGAACGGTGTCATTTACACAACATCTAAGAAAGACTGCAGCTAAACTGACGTCAAGTAATAATATTCTGCAAAAATAGAGTTGTACAACATGAGATTCTGAAGCTCCGAACTTACGAGCATCTGCCCTCGGTCTTGCCTACTCAGCGGCAGAATATTACAGCCCTGTCTGAATAAACACCAGCCACAGGAAACGGGTGGGTACGTAACTAAATCAAACAATGCAGAATGTTGCTGCTACAAGCAAATCCACTCCCGCATGCTGGAGACCTGTGCTGGACCGCTGCCCACAAACTACCCTTAGAAAAAAAGAATAAACTTCTAAGGAAATATAAGAAAATCTGCAACAACCAGCAGCCACTAATTCATAAGGACATATCTGCTATCCCAGTCAACAGATTTCGCTACAGACTTTCCCCACTCAGAGCAGCTAGCGACCTGGCGAACTTTGACTTTAGTCTCCATGAAGCTTGGGGAGAAGGATGGTATAATAAGAACCCACCAAAGCTCCAGAGCTGTTTCCAAGCCAATAATAAAGCTTGTGAGCTTGGTCTTCCTGGAGGATGAGGAGTGCACTTAACAGGATCTGGACGAACCACAGGAGATGCAGTGACCCACCGTGCAGATGGAAAAAGATTGCCGGTGTGCAGTGCACCAGTGGCTTTCCAAGACAGGCTTTCAGACAAATTGTTGAGGAATGCTTTCAAAATTCGTACTCCGGCAACTCCTCCGACGCCTTGGACGCTACAGCACATGTGCTAACTTATATAAATAACACGTCACAAAATTTGTAAAGTATGAACATATTCTACTCTGAAGAGCCAGAGAAACTGGTACACCTGCCTAATATCGGGGAGGGCCCCCGCGAGCACGCAGAAGTGCCGCAACACGACGTGGCATGGACTCGACTTTTGTCGGAAATAGTGCTGGAGGGAACTGACACCATGAATCATGCAGTGCTGTCCATAAATTCATAAGACTACGACGGGATTCTTCTGAACAGCACGTTGCAAGGCATCCCAAATATGCTCAATAATTTTCACGTCTGCGAAATTTGGTGGCCAGTGGAAGCGTTTAAACTCAGAAGAGTATTCCTGGAACCACTCTGTAGCAATTGTGAACGTGCGGGGTGTCGCTTTGTCCTGCTGGAATTGCCCAATCCATCAGAATGCACAGTGGACATGAATGGATGCAGGTTACCACACAAGATGCTTATGTAGGTGTCACCTGTCAGAGTCGTATCTAGGCATATCAGCGGTCCCCCCATATCACTCCAACTGCACACGCCCCACCCCACTACAGAGCCTCCATCAGCTTGAACAGTCTCCTGCTGACATGCACAGTCCATGAATTCATGAGGTTGTCTCCATACCCGTACACGTCTATCCGCTCTATTCAATTTGAAACGGGACTAGTCCGACCGGGCAACATGTTTCCAGTTGTCAACAGTACAATGTCGGTGTTGACCGGTCCCAGGCGAGCTGGAAAGCTTTGCGTCGTGCAGTCATCAAGGGTACACGAGTGGGCCGTCGGCTCCGAAAACCCATATCGATGATGTTTCGTTGACTGGTTCACACACTGACACTCGTTGACGGCCCAGCATTGAAATCTACAGCAACTTGCGGAAGGGTTGCACTTCTGTCATGTTGAACGATTCTCATCAGTCGTCGTTGGTTCCGTTCTTGCAGGATCTTTTCCTGGCCATAGCGATGTCGAGATTTGATGTTTTATCGGATTCCTGATATTCACGGTACACTCATGAAATGGTCTTACGGGAAAATCTTCATTGCTACCTCAGAGATGCTGTGTCCCACCGCTCCTGCGCCCAATAACATCACGTTGAAACTCAGTTAAATCTTGATAACCTGCCATTGTAGCAGCTGTAACCGATGTAACAACTGCGCCAGACAATTGTTGTCTTGCCAGCCGCTGTGACCGAGCTGTTCTAGGCGCTTCAGTCCGGAACTGCGCGACTGCTACGGTCGCAGGTTCGGATCCTGCCTCGGGCATGGATGTGTGTGATGTCCTTAGGTTAGTTAGGTTTAAGTAGTTCTAAGTTCTAGGGGACTGATGACCTCAGATGTTAAGTCTACACAGGTTTCTTTGGCGCTTCAGTGTATTTGTATTTATATGAATAACACGTCTGTATATTTGTGAGTTATGTACATATTCTATTTGTATTTGTAAAGTGATGCGTAATTGTAATACAGTTAATAATAATAATAATAATAATAATACAGGTTGTCTTCTTTTTTATATCTCTTTTTTCCGCAGATGGACATATACACTTTATATCGGTTAGTTGCCGTCCCTAGCGACTGTAAGAAAAGACTTATTCCGTTTTGCCTTGTTGCAAAGCACTTCGAGTGGTCACTGGACAAATTATTTTTTTCTCTTACAATTTTATCTGTTTCGAGCATTAACAGCTCGCATGCTTCACTTATAATAAACAGTTTTTACTCTTTTCGTTACGTTTTTATTGTTTATTCCACTCTTCTTCGTCTTCTACGTATATGTTCGTATTAGCATTTGCACACAGCACTTTCATTGCGCTTGACATACTTACACTTCTGTGTCATTTTGTGTGTTTTGTTTTGCTGTTGTGGGAAGCGTTTGTGGTGGAGTCGTCTGCTGGCCCTCTGTGAGTTCCGACTCTCTCTCTCTGTCTCTGTTTTCCTAGTTCCGGTGATGTGCTAGGTAATCCATTACTTTTTCCAGCTGAGCCGTTGCCTCCGCATGAGGCATTATTCTCTTAGTACAACAGGCGGCAATGCAAATTTCGTCAGCCATCATTATGCCGTAACCAGCATCACCGTCATTTTCCAGACAGGTGAACTTGCTGCTACCTGCGGTGCCAACACAATAGATGTACATATGGCGTACCGTTCCAACGGTAAACCGCACACTTTCGCCTCCGAACACGGAAAAGGGGGAAAAATCCATATAAATCAGGAATCTGGATTAAAGAGTGAATAAATGATGTTTATTTGTAATTTTCTGCATTACACTACAGTTTCCTCTCATTTGTGTCGTCAGGGTTCTACATTTACCGGTTAGCGATTTTACTTTCAGTCTCCAAACCGACATGTTCATGTACCGGTCTCCTGTGGCGCCACGCCCCAGCTGTTAGGCCAAACTGGTCGCACGCTTAGTGTCCTGTGTGCTGGCGAGAAGGGCGTTTCTATAGCAGTCCCATACTTCTCTTTTTGTCTGAGTCATGTCCCCCTGTACAGTGTAGCGTTTTTTGTTGCATATCCCAATGTCAGATATGCATGGGTTTAAATGTATTGTGATTAACTGGCCCGTCGCACACCCATGACTTGACAAGCTATTTGAGTAAGTAGCCGTTAATCTAGCCTTTATCCGTTTTGCCTTGTAAGTCAAACATCGTATTAAAGCATTTCCCCCACTTCTTGTTGCAGTGTTTAGCATCCCACAATCGAGCAACAGTCCCTGAAACTAAGCGTGCTGATAAAAAAATAGCCTGTTCCCAAGAAATAAGTGGGATTCTTAGCCACATATGTAATAGCTCTCTGAAGCAGGGTATTTTCCCAGATAGACTGAAATATGCCATTGTTAAACCACTGCATAAAAAGGGGATACGTCTGATGTCAACAACTACCGCTCAATCTCTCTTCTGACTGCCTTATCCAAAATTCTTGAAAAAAGTAATGTATTGTAGAGTAGCTTCACACCTTTGTAAAAATAATGTTTTAACAAAATGTCAGTTTGGTTTCCAGAAGGGTTTTTCAACGGAAAATGCAATATATACTTTCAGTAATGAAATATTAAATGCTCTGAGTAACCGGAAGTCACCCATTGGGATTTTCTCTGATCTATCAAAGGCTTTTGATTGTATAAATCATACAATACTTCTAGATAAGCTCAAGTACTGTGGTATGAATGGGACAGTGCTCAAATAGTTTAAATCATACCCAACTGGAAGAGTGCAGAAAGTTGAAATAAGCAGTTCACATTACATGCAAAAAACTGGTGATTTCTCAAACTGGGGTACAATCAAGAATGGGGACCCGCAAGGTTCGGTCTTGGGTCCTCTGCTTTTCTTAATATATATTAGTATATACATTTTCACACAGTAAATGGAATAACACCATTAATAAATGTAGACTTCGATCAGAAATCGGTAGCTAAGGTAGAATATTCAACATTTCTAGGAGTATGCATTGATGAGGGGTTGAACTGGAAAAAACACACTGAGGATCTGCTGAAACGTTTGAGTTCAGCTACTTATGTTATTAGGGTCATTGCAAATTTTGGCGATATACATCTCAGTAAAATAGCTTACCATGCTTATTTTCATTCTCTGCTTACGTATGGCATCATATTCTGGGATAACCCATCATTGAGTAAAAGAGTGTTCATTGCACAAAAGCGTGTAATCAGAATAATTGCTGGAGATCATCCAACATCATCTGCAGACACTTATTTAAAGAGCTAGAGATCTTCACTGTAGCCTCACAATATATATATTCACTTATGAAATTTGTTATTAACAATCCGAACGAATTCAAAAGTAATAGCAGTGTACATGGCTACAACACTAGGAGAAAGGATGATCTTCACTACTCAAGGTTAAATCTAAATTTGGCTCAGAAGGGGGTAAATTATGCTGCCACAAAAGTCTTTGGTCACTTACCTAATAGCATCAAAAGTCTGACAGATAGCCACATAGCATTTAAAAGGAAATTAAAAGAATTTCTTAATGGCAACTCCTTGTACTCATTAGATGAATTTTTGGATGTAGTAAGTGGGTAATTTCCTCAACCCCCCCCCCCCCCCAAATTAAGTGTCATTTAATATTTTGTGTAATGTAATATCTTGTATAGACACCTTTTATTAACCTCACACATTCCACATTATTACGAGTGTCGTAGTCACGATCTATGGAACAAGTAATAATCTAATCTATCATTTACAACTGAAGCGGATTTCTCAATCTTATTAATATGATCCTCAGTCGTGGCTGTTCATCAAATCAGACTTTATGAAGTATAATTGTAATGAAGTTGCAATAAAGTAGAGAAATAAATGCAAACAATGCTGCAGAGGAACGACACAATGATCATTCTTATTAACAGATTGCTGAAAACAGCTGCAGATATGAATGAAACAAATTGTGAACTGTTTCCCTGCAGAGCCACTTAAGAGTCAATAGAATAGTGATCTATCTCAGCCCTCAGAGAACACTAGGCTGACCAAGTGGCGCCCGTTAGAGTAACTTGACTGAAAATATTACCTGCTAAAGTAGTTGTAGACCTTATGAGCTCATTTAGGGGTTTGAAGAAATTAACAATAGAGAAGAGGTGGAGGATGCTGAAAAAACATCAACTGATGAGGAACTAGTAACTTTAGCTATGATTAGAACCAACTACAAACTCTTTCCATCAGTTACTGTACGAAAGGAGCTTGTGGAAAGGAGATGATTGACGGAAGCATTTTGAAAAACCATGAAACTCCAGATTATGTAGGTGGATTGCTTGATAGCTTTTGACTCCATTGGCCGGCCAGTGTGGCCGTGCGGTGCTAGGCGCTTCAGTTTGGAACCGCGTGACCGCTACGGTCGAAGGTTCGAATCCTGCCTCGGGCATGGACGTGTGTGATGTCCTTAGATTAGTTAGGTTTAAGTAGTTCTAAGTTCTAGGGGACTGATGGCCTCAGAAGTTAAGTCCCATAGTGCTCAGAGCCATTTGAACCATTTTGACTCCATTTCAACACTGTGCGAATTAACCCTGAGAAACAAGGCCCTGATTCAACAGCTGTTGGTGCATTGATGAATATATACATCATTGCTAGAGTTTTCATTAGCATCCTGCAGCAAGGATCTAGCATATCTTTGCAATAGACTCCACAAGGAGGTTTTACAGTTTGAGTGGACATCAGACGTCTTCGATCTATTCCCTACCTCCCAGCCTTATGCCAAACATGTGTCTCACTATAGTTACTGATGTTTCTGAATGTGGTGGTGGTGTAACGCTGTCCTACTAACTTTCTGATGCTACGGAACATCCGATAGCGTTCGACTCTAGGAATCTGGCATTATCACAAATGAACTGTTCCAAAAACGGGCATCAGCAGTATTCTCCGACATGAAAACTTTTCATGTATTCCTGTACGGTACAAAATTCCATCTGCTAACTAATCATAAGCCAGTGACCATGCTATTTCGCCATTATAAAAGCTCTCAGACAATACGGGCCACCAACAGTGGCACAGGTAATATTTCTGAACTTTTATAATTATTAATTACATTATCGCCCACGGCCCAACACACGAATGTCGATGCTCTATCTCTCACGCCTTTGTGGCCAGACACCGATCTGACTATGAATGAGGCATTGTGGTCTGCTATGGATAACAACGTGCAAAGTATCCTGAAAGAATTTCCCATAACCTATTGTTAAGAAGCCTCAGTCAAAGAAAAGGAGCTACTACTTCACGAAGTACTAATAACTGTTCAGGGAGGACACCGGAGATGAAGGAACCACTTCGTGGCATTTGGTTCAGAACTGTTCCAGAGATTCGACAGGCAGTAGGCCGCTCCATTCGCACCACCAACAGAACAGGCTCTGCTAACGGTATGCTACGCCTCCCACATCAATGACAACGGGTTCTACACAACGCTGGTGACTACTTTGAAGGACAGTAACAGGTGCAAACACGTAAATAGTTGTCACTATTTAAGTTTCAACCCTCGTATCGTGCCCATCTTCATCAGCCCACAATCCGTACTCGAGCTCCTGTTTCTGTGCAGGTCCCCTCATCTCGGCTTGCACTTTACGCCAGACCCCGACTTAGCTGCAAGGCGTCATCATAGATCACGTGGAACACTAGGTTTTCGACGTCAAGGCCAGACCAGAGCTGATGATCCACAACAGAAATCAGCTGTAGTTACGACAACCTCCATAAACTGTGCCCGCACCAAGACCTCAGAGTAACCTTTGCAACAACTGTGATCTACTGTGACCTCATCCACAGACATGCAACACCTGGCCACATCACCAGTATGACCCCAGCCCGGCAAGAGATCACAGAAGCATGTGGGATCATCAGCGCGTTACGTAATCAATGTCACTCTTCTTCTATATAAGCGGGCAGTGCACTCCAGCGGAACCATTCCGCTGTGAGCTCTGTCTGCAACAGCACATTGAAGCACTATGCCTCGTGGACGTCTGTATCGTCAACGCCGCCATCGTATGCCTGTCTGCAAACGTATTATTAGCCTCGAGAATAAACTCGGAGGGAATGGAACAGCCCAAGCTGTGATACTAAATGGACCTATATTCTTCCGTGGCTGCCGGGTCCCACTGAAGGCGAACCATCACCTCCTACATCTGCGTCTACATACGTACTGCACAAGCCATCACTGGGTGCGTGGCGGAGGGTACCCTGTACCACTATTAGTCATTTCAATTCCTGTTCCACTCCCAATCAGAGCGAAGGAGAGAGGACTGCCTATATGCGTCTGTGAGAGACCTAGTTTCCCTGTATCTTACCTCCGTGGTCCTCAAGCAAAACGTGTGTTGACGGTAATAGGAGCACTCTGCAGTCAGCTTCAAATGCCGATTCTCAGATTTCTTAATATTTTTCCTTGAAAAGAACGTCGCCTACGCACCAGGGATTCCTATTTGAGTGCCCGAAGCATCTCTGTAATATTTGTGTGTTGTTCGAACCAGCTGATAACAAAACTAGAAAGCGGCCTCTCAATGTTTTCTATGTATTCCTTTAATCCGACCTGGTATGGATACCAAACACTCAAGCAGCACTCAAGAACGGGTCGCAGTAGTGTCCTACATGTGGTGACCTTTACAGGTGAACCACACTTCCATAAAATTCTCCCGATAAACCGAAGTTGACCATTCGCCTTCCCTACTACAGTGTTTATATGCCCGTTCCATTTTATAGCGTTTTGAAACGTTTCCTCTAGATGTGTAATCAATGTGAATGTGTTTAACAGCATATTATTAATGTTGTTTTCGAACATTATGGGTTTGCTTTACCTAATCATCTGCATTAACTTTCATTTTTCTACATTCATCACACCAAGTAGAAATTTTGTCTAAGTCATCTTGTATCTTCCAAAAATCACTCAGCGGCGACACCTCCCGTAAACTAAAGCGCCATCAGCAAACAGCCACAGATTGCTGCTCACCCTGTCCTCTCATTTGTTTATGTAGTAAATAACAACTGCCCTATCATACTTCCTTGCGACACTCCTGACGATGCTGTTGTCTCTGATGAACACTTACCGTCGAGGACAACGTATGGGGTCTTCGAGCCACCCACCTATCTGGGAACCTAATTAGAACTATATTAATACCGTCAGCTGACGACGGGCGTTGATATATATCAACGGGGACGGGTGAAAATGTGTGCTCCGACGGGGACTCGAACTCGGGATCTCCTGCTTACAGGGCAGACGCTCTATCCATCTGAGCCACCGAGGACACAGAGGATAGTGCGACCGCAGGAACTATCTCGCGCACGCCTCCCGCGAGACCCACATTCTCACCCTACATGTCCACACACTACATTCGCGGTATCCCACCCCAGCACACTCATTACTTACCAAGTCCCGTAAGAGTTCTGGGAATGTGTGTGCATCCGCACAGCAGAAGGAGGTCATGGCCGGTGTTGCCAGAACTATATACTTATATATCTGGGAACCTATTCCGTGTGCTCGGACCTGCGTTAACAGCCGGAAATGGGGCACCGCATCGAACACTTTTCGAAAATCTAGGATTATGGAATTTGCCTCTTAGGCTTCATTCATTTGAGCAAAGGGCAAGCTGAGTTTCTGAAAACGTACTGATTTGTGGACAGAAGCTTTTCCGTCTCAAGGAAATTTGTAACCTTCGAACTGAGGATATGTTCAAGAATTCTGCAGCAAGCTAATGTTAAAGATATTTATCTGTAATTCTGCGCGTCCATTCTTTTACTTTTCTTGTATTCATGAGTCACATGCGTTTCTTTCAGTCCCTTGGGACTTTGCTCTGGGCGAGAGATTCGCCATAAATGCAAGCTAAGAAAGGGGCCAATGCTGTAGAGCACTCTTTGTAAACCGAATTTAGATTCCATTCGGACCTAGCGACTTATTTCTTTTCAACTCTTTCAGTTGTTTGTCGGGAGTCTGTGCAATGATCAAAGGACGACGTTTTTGTTCAATTCTCCTGCGTGAATGATTTTTTAAACGCAAAAAAAGGAAAAAAACTTAGGTTTGCCTTCCACTACCTTCTACCGCCACACACCAGATTGGTCAGCGAGTGACTGCGTGGAAGTTTTACTCCCAACTAGCATTTTTACACAGGATCAGAATTTTCTCCAGTTCTCGGCAAGATCTTTGGCTAAGGTATGGTGATGGCATTTTTTTTATGGTTCATGCGTGGATCTTTTTACAGGCGCATTGATCTCTGCTAACTTTAGCCTGTCGTCATTTGCGCGTTTTCCTTTGAACTGAGAGTCGAACAGCCGTTGCTTCCTCAGCATTTCCCGAATTTCGTTTTTAAACCACGGTATGACTTTTCCTTCCTAAATCCTGTTCTTCAGAGTACGAATCAATCTGTTTAAACGTTGCCCGTAATACCTGTACGTCCATCATGTTGGAACTAAATGATGTCAGTTCCTTGTCTAAGTGGGTTTGCTAACAACTGCTTATCTGCTCTTTCTAGCAGAAATACTGTCCTAGCCTTTTTGATTAAATTTTCATCTTTAGTGACCACAGTTGCTATGATGACATCATGATCGTTAACTGCTGTGCATTTCTTTTGTAGCAATGTGTAAAAGGTCCGATTCCTGTCAGATCACCGAAGTGCTGTCGGGTTGGGCTAGCACTTGGATGGGTGTCCATCTGGTCTGCTGAGTGCTGTTGGCAAGCGGGGTGCACTCAGCCCTTGTGAGGCAAACTGAGGAGCTACTTGATTGAGAAGTAGCGGCTCCGGTCTCATAAACTGACATACGATCGAGAGAGCGGTGTGCTGACCACATGCCCCTCCATACCTGCATCCAGTGACGCCAGTGGGCTGAGGATGACACGGCGGCCGGTCGGTTCCGTTGGGCCTTCATGGCCTCTTCGGGCGGAGTTTAGTTTAGTTTAGTAATGTGTAAAAAGTGGTGGGCAGGAATTATTAACACTCATCTGTACACAATGACGGAAGAAAAATTGCAGTACCGAGAAATAATTAATGTAGAGTACTGAAATTTCGAGAATATATTGGTCTAGGAAACATTTAAGTGATTAACAATGCAAGATTACAGGTTAATGTAAACGCTAGATAAGCCACTGCAAAAGCGAAATGCTGGTGCGTTAATAAATGGTGCAACCGCCAGAATGGTGAATGGAAACATGTAAACGCGCTTGCGTTGTACCAGTTTGTGTGATGGAGTACTAAGCCAGATGCAGTTAGTTAGTCAGTGCTGGGGCGGTTAATGCTGTTTGTGGATGACGCTTGAGGTGTCGTCCGATGATGTGCCATATGTGCTCGATTGGAAGACATCTGTTGATCCGGCGGGCGAGGGCAACACGCCGACACTCTGTAGAGCATTTTTGGATACAACAACGGTATGTGGGCGAGCGTTATCCTGCTGGAAAGCAGCCCCTAGAAAATTCTTCATGAATGGCGGCACACAGATCGCATCATCAGATTGACTTACAAATAAGTAGTCAGGGTGCTTGGGCTAAGCACGAGAGTGCTCCTGCTGTAATACGAAATCGCCTCCCAGACCGTAACTCCAAGTGCAGGCCCAGTATGTGTAGCAGGTAGACAGGTAGGTTGCAGGCTCTTAACTGGCTTCATTCTAACCAATACACGGTCGTCACTGGCACCGAGGCCGAACCAGATTTCATCAGGGAACGCAACGGATCACCGCCGTGCCCTCGAATGAGCTCTCGCTTGGCGCCACTTAAGTCGCAAACGGTGGTGGTTTGGGGTCAGTGGAACGCACACTACAGGGGACCTTCCTTGAAATAACCGATTTGAAACAGTTCGTCGTGTCACTGTGGGGCCAACTGCTGCTCAAATTGCTGCTGCAGATGCAGTACGATGCGCCAGAACCATACGCCGAACACGATGGTCTTCCCTGTCGGTAGTGCCACGCGGCCATCTGGAGCCCGGTCTTCTTGCGACCCGACATTCTCGTAACTGCTGCTGCTAGCAGTCATGTACAGTGGCTACATTCCCGCCAAGTCTCTCTGCAGTATCGCAAAAGGAACATCTAGCTTCTGGTAGCAGTGTTTCACGACCTCATTCAAACTCTGTTCAAATTGTTCAGATGGCTCTGAGTACTATGGGACTTAACTTCTAAGGTCATCAGTTCCCTAGAACTTACAACTACTTCAACCTAACTAACCTACGGACATCACACACAGCCATGCCCGAGGCAGGATTCGAACCTGCGACCGTAGCGGTCGCGCGGTTCCAGACTGTAGCGCCTAGAACCGCTCGGCCACCACTGCCGGCCTCAAACTCTGTGAGGTGTTGATAAAGGCTTCTTCTTCACCTTAAAGGCATTCTTGCCTAATGCAAACTCACCACGTCCAGTCTCAAAGGTAACGAACTCTTACAACCGTTACAACGTGTATTTAAAACCTGATTTGCATCGTCAGAGTGGTATTACTAGCGCCACTCTCATGCCGCTAGCACAAAGTCTGAACAGACATCATCTTTCACATACAGATATACGTATGCCAACTTTTGTTTGTGTTCCACAATTCATTCTTGGTCCTGCGATTTTTTTCCGTCGTGTATTTAAAAGAATTAGAAATGTTCAACATGAAGCTCTTTTTACAGATATTTTGCGATGTGCATGAGAAATGACTCGTTCCACACCATTATGATATACAATGCAAAATGATCCATGGAACATGTAACTAAGTAACTAACTAACTGTCTGTACTGCCACTTGAGGCACTCACAATACCACAGGCGGGTCTACAGCTACCCCTGCAGCCAGAAAAATGGCTTCAACCATCCACTTATCTCGACACCGCTTTTGTACAGCACCAGCACTAATATACTGCTGGAGTCACCAGTGTACACTTCCATGCTAATCGAGTGTACTACTGTAGTATCAGAGCTTGATACCAAATGTACTGAATCTATCAACATAAAAAATTGTGTTCTATTCAGAGACTATAGAAAATCCCATTTACGGTTTATGTACACGTGATGAAGGATATGGATTGCCTTGGATTCCCAAAGTGTTAGGTTTTTCATTCGAGGGGCATTCAATAAGAAATGCAACAAATCTTTTCCAAAAGCAGGTTCGTTTTATTGAAGATTCCAATACGCTATATTATTCTCCACTCTTTTGGCTACAGAACTCCATTTTTTAACATAATCTCTGTTCAATATGACGGCCTTATGGCACATTGCTGGGAAGTCCTGTGTGCTCTTTTAGGCTGTGCATTTGTGTGATGCCTTGCGCTGTCGCGGAGAAGAAGAAGATTGTTTGCATGTTTGTGGCGGCTAACACGCTGACATCGTTCCTTCAATTTCGTGAGGTGCGTGACCTTGTTGCGATGATGACAGACCCCTCGCTTAATGAATCACCGTGCTTTTGTTCCCTGCCAGATTGCCAGATCTCGACAGACATTCTGCAAGCACCTGTGAATGCTCTGGTTTTCTGCCAAAAGAAACTCGATGTCAGCTCTCCTCCGTTACAGACGCCATTGTGAAGGCTACGTATGGCACCGCCACCTATAGTAACTTCACGAAACTGTATGGACTGAAGCAGGAACATTCTATGATGTTCCGCAACAAATTCCTCATTTTTTTAAGTAGAATTTGTTGCGAAAGGAAGTTGCGTTACTTATTGAACACTCCTCGCATCTTGTGAAATACGTGTATGTACTCTTACACAAGGTGCCTTCTGCCATGGCTGCTTACCTGTTGAGACCCGATATGCAGGTGAAACTCGTCAACGTCTTCTCCGGGCAAGTTCACCAGCTCAAGCTGCGAGTTCCAGTCGCAGGTGGCTGTCGCGTTGTACTCGGCTCTCACGCCAGACAGAACCCGCGTCACGTTCTCCGGCTCAACGAAGGTGTTGTCTGCAACCAGCAAAGTTGTGCGCTAACTCACATAAGCTCACCAGATAAAATATTGCCCACCCTCCCCCCGCTAAAGGCAAACACTAGGGGCAGAGCAAGTGGACTGGTCATGTGACCCTCTACCGTTAATGTAAGTCATGGCAGTGAATTAGCGTGTATGTGAACAGCCGATTTTATGCAATCGGCGCAGTAAGACGTGTAGAAAGAAGATATGACAGAAGGTAGAAAGAAGCTTTTGTCTTTGGGCGTGACCGTTACCATGCCATGTATGAAGCTGCCCGATCTATTAGTGTATTAGTACAGACTGTCCTAGATGTCTGCAAGGAATTGTGTAAAAGATGCAGAGATGCGTGAAACAAGATTCCAGCTCACAGGCAGAAGATACGAGCGTCACAACTTGTCAAAGGCAGCCAGTTAAAATTCCGACAGGAGCTGTTGATGTTAGTGAAGCAGGTTCATCTCGGCCAATTTGCGATCGAACATTGTGAAGGGAACTGCGTGCAATGGGAAAATGGAGTTGGATAGCTCACAGATGGCTATTGTTCCCTGCGCGACAGAAAGGTGCACATCTTCGATGCGCCGAACAATACAGAAACCTGGCAGCAGGCGTATCGTATGCTCCGTCGAGTAACGAGTTTTTTCTTTCTTCAATTGAGGCGAGATATCGAATGAGCCGACGCCCTAATGATACGTTTAAGTTACAGCGAATATAGTGCAGGTTGAAGGTGATTTTGTGATACTTTGGGAACGTTTTTCGTATCAGGACCTGGGCCAACTCAATCACGTTACCGTCAGCATGAAACAAGGTATTTATTTCAAGACTCTCGGTGACCAATTGTGGCATTTCTAGTACATCTTAATGATCAGTATGCTGTGAAAAGCCATGTTCATAGGGCTGTATGGATACCTTACTACTTTGACGAACACTCAGATACCCTATGAGGCATCGACTGGCCTAATTCCGTAGAAAATGTTTGAGGCACTGAGGAAGTCTGATATCATTGTGTAGGGAAGCAGCCAACTCACGCCGTATAAAATTCACATCAGTCCTTCCATTGTGTGCCAGCCAGTCCGCTGTAACTAGCTCTGACGTCATAAACGTTGCGCAATACTTTAAAAATCAAGTAAATAATCTGAAACGTTTCTAGCATGTCAGGAGTAATACTAAATCATTATGTGTTGAATATCAGTTCAATAACTTTAACCATTTTCGAAATTTGGACGTTTTTCTGTAAAAAACATTGGCGCAACAGAAAAGAGCTAGAAACTTAAAAATTTATATTTAGATACCTTTTGCATAATAATTTAGTAGAATAATTATCACTCTAACTGCACACATCCCACACCATTACAGAGCCTCCACCGCTTTAGCAGTCCCCTGCTGACATGCAGGATCCATGGATTCATGGGGTTGTCTCCATACCCGTACACGTCCATCCGCTGGATACAGTTTGAAAAGAGTCTCGTCCGATCACGCAACATGTTTCCAGTCACCAACAGTCCAATGCCGGTGTTGACAGGCCCAGGCGAGGTGTAAAGCTTTGTGTCGTGCAGTCGTCAAGGGTACACGAGAGGGCGTTCGGCACCGAAATATTGATGATATTTCGTTGAATGGTTCACACACTGACACTTGTTGATGGCCCAGAATTGAAATCTGCAGCAACTTGCGGAAGGATTCCACTTCTGTCACGTTGAACGATTCTCTTCAGTCGTCGTTGGTTCCGTTCTTGCAGGATCTTTTTCTGAATTACTGATATTCACGGTACACTCATGAAATGTTCGTACGGCAAAATCGCTACCTCATCGCTACCTCAGAAATGCTGTATCCCATCGCTCGTGCGCCGACTATAACACCACGTTCAAGCTCATTTAAATCTAGATAACCTATCGTTGTAGCAGCAGTAACCGATCTAACAACTACGCCAGACACTTGTCTTATATAGGCATTGCCGACCGCAGCGCCGTATTCTGCCTGTTTACATATCTCTGTATTTGAATACGCATGCCTATGCCAGTTTCTTTGGCGCTTCATTATAATTTCTATGGTGTTTTTGTTGATTAGTTTTGGAAGACACTTCAAAAAGATTTTTTTGTATTGTTGTTATTTTTTTGCTAAGGGCTACTGGGTGCATTCAACGTAATTATATCAATAAATATTTTTTCAGTTTAGCTTCCACGGTTGAATTATGTCGGATGTAACAGGAACAGTCGCTGAAACGTAGCAGTCACAGTATGCTAGCTCTATGGAATCTAGTCGTAAATGACTGGCTTCAGCTGGATGTGGCGCACCTGCAGAAACTTGTGGTCTTTCTTTCTCGCCGAATTAAGGACATTTTCAATGCTAGAGACAGTGTTAGACGGTATTAACGTTGGCGCTATGCCGAAGTGAGCACATGGCAGGACTGCCTTCCTGCTCCCGCCTCCTCCCCCCTCCCCCTCCCTCCCACTCCACAGTGCTCGCGTGGCGCGCGGCTCGGGGAGCTGTACAGGCCGGTTCCCACTAGGGCTGCCGCGCGTCAAAACCGCGCGTCAGCGGCGTGGTTGCCATGGAAATGGCGTCAGCGGCAAGGCGCGGCGGGCTCTGCGTCGCGGTTTGACCATGTCGAACCGCTTCCGCTGCCGCGTGCCGCGCTCCAGGTGCGCGCCGCCAATCACAGAACGCGCTGAGCGTGACGTCAGGTACGGACCCCTGGGCCACACGAACTTTCGCCGAACCGCTGGCGCAGACGCGGCGGCAGCTATGAAATACTTATCATCCGATTCCAAGGAAACTATTCGGCAGAAAAATTTGATCCTTGGGCATGTTACAGCCTGATATCTTCTCTCGATAAAGGACCAAATTTCTTTTCGTTATTCGTCGTGGTTACTTGCTGTATCGCATTTACGTAAACTTTTACACGAAATTTGAATGAGTGTGCAGAGGTAAAAACGCATTGCGTGGACTTTGCGTACAGTTCATTTTAGGTAATACATTATTGCGTATGAAATTTAGTCAACATATCGAAATTGTTTTTAAAGCTGAGTGCAGAACGATAGCTATCACCGTTCTCGAGATATTGAATGACATGTCGGCGGACGGGCTGTGCGGTGACCGTGCGCGGGTCGCTCGCGACGCGACCGATACTTCGTCCTGCTCGTCGTAAACCGTGTGGTTGTATCAACTGCAAATTTTGTAAACGGTTCAAGAAATCGAAACGTGTTTTTTTTGCAAACGATAACTTGTAAAAACTCATGTATTTCGTCGCATAGTAAATATCCAAAATCTGTTTAACTACCAAGATATGAAAGAAACTACAGTTTTTTCGGAAGGGATAGATGAATTTTTTAAACAGCATTTAATAGCATCTGTAATGAGAAGTTAAACTGAGACTAATTTGCTGGTATGTCATAAGATGTAATTTGCTAATTATCTACAGCTATTGATTATTTCCTTTGGAAGTAACAAACGTTTTTTTCTTTATCCAGTGTACTTTATTGGTTCAAGATGCGTTTCGCCTTTTACTTTAAGGCATCTTCGGTGGAATCTAGAATGATTCAGTTTTGTTTTGATATGTGATACTTGCAGATTATAAAACAGTTCACATCTTTTTTTACGTGAATAACTGATTACTCTGAACGTAATGGACAGTGTCTTGAAAGGAGGATATAAGATGAACATCAACAAAAGCAAATCGAGGATAATGGAATGTAGTCGAATTAAGTCGGGTGATGCTGATGGAATTAGATTAGGAAATGAGACACTTAAGGTAGTAAAGGAGTTTTGCTATTTGGGGAGCAAAATAACTGACGATGGTCGAAGTAGAGAGGATATAAAAGTAGACTGGCAATGGCAAAGAAATCGTTTCTGAAGAAGAAAAATTTTTTAACATTGAGTATAGATTTAAATGTCAGGAAGTCGCTTCTGAAAGTACTTGTATGGAGTGTAGCCATGTATGGAAGTGAAACGTGGACGATAAATAGTTTACACTAGAAGAGAATAGAAGCTTTCGAAATGTGGTGGTAGATCACATAACTAATGAGGAGATATTGAATAGAATTGGGGAGAAGAGAAGTTTGTGGGACAACTTGACTAGAAGAAGGGATCGGTTGGTAGGACATGTTCTGAGACATCGAGGGATCACCAATTTAATATTGGAGGGCAGCGTGGAGGGTAAAACTCGTAGAGGGAGACCAAGAGATAAATACACTAAGCAGATTCAGAAGGATGCAGGCTGCAGTAGGTACTGGGAGATGAAGAAGCTTGCACAGGATAGAGTAGCATGGAGAGCTGCATCAAACCAGTCTCAGGACTGAAGACCACAACAACAACAACTGATTACTTACAGTGAATCGAGTTTTTGGCGGACACCTGCGTTTCCCCTCACCTGGTCACATGCTTGAGGTTGAACTAAAACTTAGATTATGGAACATAAGCACATTTTCATGTTCGCTCTTTTTTCTTCTGTAACTAGCTGTAGACATTTTACCGAAAACACTGATTTGAAGTCATAACTACAGTGTGTTCACCTCATGTCCCTTCCTGTTTGGTTTGTTTATGTGCATGTTGCCAATCTTAAGAATTATATGCTGAAAACTAATGTTTGTTTATTTCTGTCCTCCTTATATCTTTATGTGTGTGTGGCTAGCCAGTGATAGTTATAGAAAGTTGAAAGAGAATGCAGTAGTTGTCAGACAGTGGTTGAAAGATTTGGTGTTCAGCTGATTTCAGTTCTGGTTTAAATGTTTCATGGAGAAGTGCATGGAATAGTAAATTCACTGCTTACATTAATCGATAAAATAGCAGAATAGCATTTCAACAGATGATTATTATCAGAATCCTATCACCCAACCCCTTTGTCCTCACTCTTTGACGCCTCATAATATGTCCTGTCAACTTACCCCTCTTGTAGTCAAAGTTGTGCCGTAATTTCCTCTTCCTCTTCCTGCTCTAATTCCGTTCCTCTTCTTTAGTTACACGATCCTCATATCTAATATTCAGCATTCTTATTGATCACCACGTTTTGAAAGCGTCCATTGTCTTCTTGACAGAACTGTTCATAGCCCACGTTTCACTTACATACAAGGCTGCACTCCACACAAATACCTTTGTAAAATTGTACCCAATCATTAGAATTTATATTCGATGTGAACAAAGTTTCTTTTTCAGAACGCTTTTGTTGCTATTCACAGTCTTCATTTTATATCCTCTCTACTTCTGCCTTCTCAATTACTGCTTCCCTTGCAAGTCATTAAAGTCTTAGAAATGCAGTTTGGTTTCTGTACAAGTTGTAGATAATCTTGTGGCCCTACGTTTTAGAGCTTCAAAGAATGTTTTAATTAAGATTGTCAAAATCTTTCTCTAAACATGCAAATGCTATAAACACAGTTTCGCAGTTCTTCAGTGTGTCTACTTAACTAAGTGGTAGGATCAGTATTGCCTTGCGTGTTCAGACATTTCACAGGAATCTAACATTGTGCTTATGTTAGTTTGTACAACCCCTCCCCCTCTCCTCTCTACATATTCCTTCTACTTTCTAGCCTTCTCTTATTTGCTTAGTTCTGGCTTGCCAGATGAGTCCTTGGCAGTTGCTTCTCCTTTGAGCAAAGTTTTCTTTGTTCTTTCTCATTTTCATTCCCCTGTTTTCCAAGTGCAAAATCGCGTTGCAATTTTGGACTTTCTGTCAACGTCATGTTTAGACATTTCTATTTCCCATGGCCTACTTTATTTGCTGCATTTTTTTTCTAATTTTAATTATGAATTTGGCCAGCTATGGACCGCATAAAACTTAAGACTTATGGTGTTTCTTTTTCTTCCGTTCTTCCCAGTACTACTTCATTTTCTCGCCAACTGCTCATCTCTGCTCATCTGTCCACACTCTCTTGGGTCGAGGTTTTGGCGCATCTTCTTCATAGTTTGCGTTTTCTATAAGTAGCCTAAAGTTATTCCTGTCACGTATTATTTCTTCTGTAGCACCTATTTTGTTGGCGTCTTTCTTTACTGCTTCTATCCATCCTACGGTGTTTTTCAGCTTACTAACATAATTAAAAATTTTCTTTGTAATTCGTGTTTCTTCCATTCTTTTTAAATGTCCATAAAATTTTAGCCGTCTCTTCCTCATTGTATCTGTGATCTTTTCTGTATTTTTGTATAGGTCTTCATTTCTCCTTTTAATCCACCTGTTTTCCTTGTTTTTCTCAGGACCTAGAATTTTTCTTAATATTTTTCTCTCTCTTTTTTCTAGTTCTCTTAATTCGCCTTTCTTATTCAATGTTAGGCACTCTGATCCATATGTTGCTTGTGTCCTAATAACTGAATTATAATGTTTAATCTTTGCTTGTATGGATATTGATTTCTTATTGTAGTAGTTTTGTGTTAATTTATATGCAAATTCCAACTTTTTTATCCTTTCTTTATTTGTTGTGTTATCCAGTCCATTGGCTTGGATCCACTCCCTGAATCTATCAACTCTTTTAATTTTTCCATACTTTGTTTTCATAAACTTTTCTGTATTATGTTTGTGTTCTATATACTCGGTTTTTTCGTAGGATATTTTTAGCCCAGTCTTTTCAGCAATCTCGTGTAACATATCAAGCATAACTGTTGCGTCTGTTCGGTTTTCAGTTATCAATGCCATATCATCCGCAAAGGCTAAACATTTTACTTCAAATTTGTTCTTTCCTTGGCCCATGCTTATACCCTTTGTGCCTCTGTTTTTTAATGTGTTTTCCCATGTTTTTACTACTTTATCTAAAACCAAGTTAAAGAGAATTGGGGACAGTCCGTCACCTTGTCGAACTCCTATTTTGATTTTGAATGGTTCAGAAATTTCGCCTTGAAACTTAATTCTTGATGTTGTATCTGTGAGCGTTTGTTCAACAAGTCTTCTGGTGTTTTCATCTATCCCTGATTCATAAAGTATCTGGAATAGCGTTTGTCTGTCAACTGAGTCGTAGGCCTTCTTGAAGTCTACGAAAGTAACTACTGTATTTTTATTTTGTGTAGCTTGCTGCATTTTTATATATTTCCCTCGTGTCAAATTTAATATATCACGTTTAATCTAACGATTTCTACTGTACCTTCTTCCCGTTCACATACTCTGCTGCATTCACCACTTTTTCTCTCAAAGATATCCATTCGTATTCTAGCGGATTCCTTTCTCTGTTTCAGTCAGTTGTTGCATTACGGTAACTTTAAGATTATCGAAAAACTGTGGGTCTTATTCAAGTTCCATTTCCTTAATTTGCTACCGTTTACTGTCTCTTTAGTTGTAAACCGCAGCTCGTAACCAATAAATTACTGTAGGTTTGCGTCTGCACCAGGAACTATCTTATAATTTAAAATCTGGTTTCGAAAACTTTGTTCCAAGTATGTATTATTCTTTCATGATTCTTAAGCAAGGTGCTGGCGATGATTACATTGTGCTCTGTGCTAAATTCTATCAGGTGGCTTCCACTTTCATCCCTTCCCCCAAGCCCTTGTGTTTTTATTGTTTTCCTGTACCTGCTACCGTATCACACTTTAAATTTTTGTCTCGCTTAACTATCTGAATAATCTCTTTTATCGTACATTGTTTCAGTGTGTAAGGAGATAGTGAACAATCATGAACGGTAGTCATGAAATCTGTTTATGGTGAAATGAGAAAACATGCATAATGGAATATGTGAAAGAGTACACTGTACAGAAAATGAAAAATTGGTATGTCTTCACCCAACTTCGTCTTTCCTCCATGTAGGTGTAAGATATAGTTTTTCAAACGCACCGGGAGTTTCAGTGGGTCCCGACCCGTACCTCAGTGGCTGTCCGTCATTGGCTACCGCTAGCGTCTGCCGCTTCCAGATGGGAACGCCAATTCCGCGAGCCGCCGCGTCAAAGCGGAAAACGCTTGCCGCTGCCGTTGCCGCACGCCGCGCTCTAGTGGGAACCGGCCTTACCTCAACCACAATGCCGCGCGACGCGGCGCAGGCGCAGGCGCGTGTTGCGTCCCAGTCGCGCAAGCGACAAAGGCTTTTTTAAAGGCTAAGTGTAGCGTCGCCACCTATCGGGACTTTATAGGAACTGAGGCGGGAATATTCCACGAGAAATTCCGCATTTTTTCAGCCGAAACTGGCCGACAAAAAAAAAGGTTTTGCATTAGTTATTGAACGCCCCTTGTACGTAGAGACGCCAATAAACCATCGACATAATATGGGAGGGATGACGTCACACTGTGTGGACGTACAGGTCTAGAGCGAGCTGGTATTTCCCTTCAGTGGATACACGTAACTAACAAGCACGTCCTGTGTAGTTCCACTACAAGGGATTTTTCTTGCGATTTCCGCATTTTAATTCACATGAGTTATAGGTTGTTTAGGAACAACACTGGAAAATGCTCCAAAATACGCTTTCTGAGAATTCTGCTGGCTGTGATGGCTCGTGAGTTTGCTTACGTGCGCCATGTCAAGAACTTCAACGGTGAGTGGCTCATTGGCGAGAGAGGGGACTGTCTCCCCACTACTCACCTCGCCCCTCACAAGCATTTTCCTTAACTGCCTACTGTAGATCCTACAGACAAAGCATCGTTTCGCCACCCGTGACAACCCCACCACCTCACTATATTATTTTCAGAAACAGGTTACGTCACTTAATACAGGAAACTGCTGGACCATATGGTACTTCTTCATTGCTGCGTGCACTGCCATTACAAGAACTTTCTGCTGTTAGGGTGACATAGATGAAACTGGTTAACGAAAAGCCAACATTAATATTGAAAATCCGAAAGGAACCCGATCAGTTACCTTCTCATGCCTAAACCGTTGAAAAGATTTCGATGAAATTTGATACGGAGGTAGCTTGAGCCCTGAGGAAGAACATAGGCTACTATAAAAAGCGTGTAGCGAAAGATACTTATTGATCTGAAGAACATAAAGCGAATTAGGGGGAAATATCTGTTCTTTAAAAACCCTATTTAGCCCTTGACTTTTGAACTTTGATCGTGTTGGTGAAAATTCTTTTATTGGTTGATATGTTCTTCATAATATGATTCAAGCTAATCAATGTAATACTTATACAATTCTCAACGTGTTTAATCCACATAGCATACAGCTACTTGAATACCAGTATACATACGTGCCCACTGCTGCCCACGCCCCTCTGCACTCAAGGGTCGGCATTAACACTGTGGGTGCTGGCGCATCGTGCGTTGGGACAGTCTGGGAGTGGACAGAGCGTGGCGCACCTCGCGACCTATGCTTACCCAAACAGGCACACACGTGGGGGCAGCTGACATTATTGCACGTGCAATAACTTACTTACCATCACTCACGATGAAAAAACTGCTGATACGCAAGCACAGCTGTGGGTAGTAAAAAGGTGATTTGGGCTGCTGTCAAGATTGGAATGTACTAAAAATGTCTAAGTGCGAATTTATTATTATTGGTATGTCTACTAGTCTGCTTAGAAAAAGTCCACAGCTACACAACGGGCTTCAATTTCATCGGCAAACAATGAGCATTCTAAAAAAAAAAGTTCAAATGTGTCTGAAATCTTATGGGACTTAACTGCTAAGGTCATCAGTCCCTAAGCTTACACACTACTTAACCTGAATTATCCTAAGGACAAACACACATACCCATGTCCGAGGGAGGACTCGAACCTCCACCGGGACCAGCCGCTCAGTTGAGGACTGCAGCGTCTTAGACCACCCGGCTAATCACGTGCGGCGAGCATTCTAAAAATTTATGAAGTACACCTAAGGTCAATAGACTGATGACTCTTCTCGTCAGAGAAGGAATCCCTGAATGAAACGGAAGTGCATTATATTGAACCATATTAATAGCACTTTATCTCTCTGGAGTGGATCAGAGAAGTCACATCTGGATGGTTCTCTTCACTGTGTGTAGATCATCCCACAAAACAAAGCCCTTACACCGAGACAGTGCATATCTTCACTTCCTGAACAATGAGCTTCCAAAAATGCATCAACTGGCCTTCAAAGTAATGTCCTAAACTTCCTGTTACCTGTCCACCTTCGCGGCTGAGAGGTCAGCGTATATGACTGCCATGCAAAGCGCCTGAGTTCCATTCCCGGTTCTGCGGGGGACTTTTTCTTTGTGGGAGAACTGGACCAAGTTTGTTTCATGATGCCAACTGAGGAGCTACTTGAATGTGAAGTAGCGGCTCCTAGGCCTCCAAAGCCGACAACGGCCGGAAAAACCATGTACTGAGCCCACACCCTCTCATACGTCCAAATATCGCCACTGACTGATGTAAGCTATCCCTTGATTTCCAGATTTACATTTTATTCCCTTAATTTCCAGATTTACATTTTATCTCGCGTCTGAAGATATCAATAGCATTCAATACACCCCGGCACCACTGAAGAACGCCTAGCAGGGAGTAAGAATTCAGTTACCACGCTGGCTGAAGTAGCCGCTGCACCCCTTGGCATTGCCGGTAGACGGCGGGGTGAGGCGCTGCGACTAGCTGTGAGACAGACAGTTACGGCAGCGCACGCTACTGAGGGAAACCACAGCGATTCTGGCGCGAAGCGAGCATTTTTTTAAATAAAAATTTACTAATGAAAGCAGTTTTTCCCCTGTAGACGTTAGAAGATGCCTTCTGGTCTTAAACACCTTCTTACAGCAGTATTACGACCCAAGAAAGCATTCATTTCAACAAAGAGATGAATAGTGTTCAACATAACACAATTATACGGAGAGCTACGATGTGTCGCGATTGTAAGTACAAGATCCAGACTGCGTGCCGCAGTCGCCAGTCGCCGATGGGATGCCTTTCGATATGGTTCTGTCGTAGGAGCATGCTATCAAGAAATCGCTAGTTTCGAGTTAATAAGTAACATATTGTTTCGTTTATTATCAGATTACGGTGTTTTCGTAAGTAAACGCATCTTAAGAGCATCACCGAACATTATTTCAAGTAATATACCTCCCCGCTTTCGTTACACAGACATTACAGGATACAGAAATGCATTTTCCAGATAATCCGATGACGTTGAGTCGGTTTCCGCGAGGGACATCAACTACGAGAGCTTTGTGGCAAAATAGGTAGGATGAAATCCTACGTGATGACTCACTGAAGCCGGCCGTTGTGGCCGTGCGGTTATAGGCGCTACAGTCTGGAACCGCGGGACCGCTACGGTCGCAGGTTCGAATCCTGCCTCGGGCATGGATGTGTGTGATGTCCTTAGGTTAGTTAAGTTTAAGTAGTTATAGGTTCTAGGGGACTGATGACCTCAGAAGTTGAGGCCCATAGTGCTCAGAGCCATTTGACTCACTGAAATAATCCAAGGACGGCTTGCCTTATTCTCTGTAAGCCTCGGATGGGAAAGCACGGCCAGTCTCACTGTTTCTCTCATGCCGACTTCTATGTACTCCCTAACTACGCTGAGAAACTTCTGGAGGTTTAGTGAAAAGGGGGCGGGGATCTTACACTGAGGAAGGTGCCTGGCCCGTCTTAGACCAAAGCTCCCTATTACCTAGTTTTTTCCTCACGATGCTCAATGAGGTTGCTAACCTTACAAAGCCTACAGGGAAGAAACTTTTTTCGAATGACAGATTTATCTGTGGAGTAAATAAACATTATGCGGTAACAGAAAATATCCATTCTGACGGAATAAGAGAAACAGAATCCGTGTATCAAACCCACTGAGGAAGGGCTGTTAGAGCTTAACGTTCCATCCATATCAGAGACGTTACTCGAGCTCGTAGTGTGGAAGAATGGGGAGGAAAATTAGCCGTGACTCTTTCAAAGGAAAAACTCTAGAATTAGCCTCAAGGGATGTAGGGAAATCACGCTAAAACCTTTGTCTGGATGGACAAACCGAGATTTGAAACGCTGTACTCCGGAATACGAGTCCACTGGACCACGTGGAGTAGAGATCACGGTAATCATCCAGATGTACGTTCTCCATGGCGTCCTTAAAATATACTAAGGTAAATGTCGAAGCAGTTTCTTTGATGAGGGCACGACTATTTGCTTTCTTGTCCTTCCCCAAATTGAGCTTGTGCTCCGCCTCTAATGACTTCGTCGTCGACGGAACGTTAAATCTTGATCTTCCTTCCCTTCTTCTTTTCCAAGTCAAGAGCCAATCGAGATGTGGTGGTGTTCAACAGCGGCACTCACTGAGACTGACGGAGCTCTTGGGCAGCCACCACCAGGGGTCGTCGCTGTTGTCCTGGCTGGCGTTTGCGTCACGACACGCGTATTTGTCGTCCATGAACTGATGCTGGCCGCAGCACTTGCGCACCAACAGCTCTCCGCTCGACACTGAGGCCCAGACAGCCAGCACCAGTGGCAGCAGAGGTTGCCACGGACACAGCATCGCCTCGCAACCTGCAACAGCAACAACAAGCCGACATATTCTCATTGGGAATTTTGAGGTATCGAATCGAGCCAACTACCGTCTCATACAATCTCTGACCAAAAGTAGTAGGACAACCATTATGCAATGTAAATGATAATTAATTGAAACCCTCAGCTGCCGACAGGTGTTGTTGATATACCTCGATGGGGACAGCTGAAAATGTGTGTCCCGACCGGGACTCGAATCCGGGATCACCTGCTTACATGGCTGACGCTCTATCCTTTTTTTTTTTTTTTGATCTCATTTTGTTCTAATTTCTTCGTTGTATATGTTCGGGCCGGACGTCTCAAGACACCCGTTCAGGTTGTTGGTTGATCCGTTCACTCATTTTTTTATTACAGAGGATAGCTAACCCTCTGACCAACACGCTGAGCTACCGTGCCGGCATCCACTGAGCCACCGAGGAGACAGATGAACAGCGCAACTGCAGGAACTCATCCCTTGCACGCTTCTCGTGAGACCCACATTCCCAACTGTCCACAATGTATATACGTAATGTTCCTAATAGCATTCAGCTGACCCGACGAGGTATATCAACAACACCTGTCGGCAGGAGGGTCTGAATTGATTGTCTTTTATTCTAGAGAAGCTGCACGTCATCAATGGTATCTGTTCTTTCGGGAACAGTTACTATCTTGATATATAGTTGAAAGGCTACCTGGCTATTGACCTTAATCTGTGTGAATGTGCACAGGTTGCCCAAACTCTTACGGGAATCGTCACCTTAGTGGGCGCGAGGAATGAGTGGATGGGCAAATATCTGTTAGGAACATTGCTTATGTATCTACATCTACATCTACATGACTTCTCTGCAATTCACATTTAAGAGCGTGACAGAGGGTTGATCGAACCACAATCATACTATCTCTCTATCATTCCACTCCCGAACTGCAAGTGGGAAAAACGAACACCTAAACCTTTCTGTTCGAGCTCTGATTTCTCTTATTTTGTTTTGATGATCATTCCTACCTATGTAGGTTGGGCTCAACAAAATATTTTCGCATTCGGAAGAGAAAGTTGGTGACTGAAATTTCGTAAATAGATCTCGCCGCGACGAAAAACGTTTTTACTTTAATGACTTCCATCCCCTCCCCTATTAAGTGATAATACAAGACGAGCTGCCCTATTTTTCACCCTTTCGATGTCCTCCGTCAATCCCACCTGGTAAGGATCCCACACCGCGCAGCAATATTCTAACAGAGGACGAACGAGTGTAGTGTAAGCTGTCCCTTTAGTGGACTTGTTGCATCTTCTAAGTGTCCTGCCAATGAAACGCAACCTTTGGCTCGCCTTCCCCACAATATTATCTATGTGGTCTTTCCAACTAATGTTGTTCGTAATTTTAACACCCAGGTACTTAGTTGAATTGACAGCCTTGAGAATTGTACTATTTATCGAGTAATCGAATTCCAACGGATTTCTTTTGGAACTCATGTAGATCACCTCACACTTTTCTTTATTTAGCGTCAACTGCCACCTGCCACATCATACAGCAATCTTTTCTAAATCGCTTTGCAACTGATACTGGTCTTCGGATGACCTTACTAGACGGTAAATTACAGCATCATCTGCGAACAACCTAAGAGAACTGCTCAGATTGTCACCCAGGTCATTTATAATGATCAGGAACAGCAGAGGTCCCAGGACGCTTCCCTGGGGAACACCTGATATCACTTCAGTTTATGATTTGCCATCTATTATTACGAACTGCGACCTTCCTGACAGGAAATCACGAATCCAGTCGCACAACTGAGACGATACCCCATAGGCCCGCAGCTTGATTAGAAGTCGCTTGTGAGGAACGGTGTCAAAAGCTTTCCGGAAATCTAGAAATACGGAATCAACTTGAGATCCCCTGTCGATAGGGGCCATTACTTCGTGCGAATAAAGAGCTAGCTGCGTTACACAAGAATGATGTTTTCTGAAACCATGCTGATTACGTATCAATAGATCGTTCCCTTCGAGGTGATTCATAATGTTTGAATACAGTATATGCTCCAAAACCCTACTGAAAACCGACGTCAATGATATAGATCTGTAGTTAGATGGATTACTCCTACTACCCTTCTTAAACACTGGTGCGACCTGCGCAATTTTCCAATCTGTAGGTACAGATCTATCGGCGAGTGAGCGGTTGTATATGATTGCTAAGTAGGGAGCTATTGTATCAGCGTAATCTGAAAGGAACCTAATCGGCATACAATCTGGACCTGAAAACTTGCCCGGATCAAGCGATTTGAGTTGCTTCGCAACCCCTAAGGTATCTACTTCTAAGAAACTCATGCTAGCAGCTGTTCGTGTTTCAAATTCTGGAATATTCCATTCGTCTTTCCTAGTGAAGGAATTTCGGAAAACTGCGTTCAATAACTCCGCTTTAGCGGCGCAGTCGTCGGTAACAGTACCATCGGAACTACGCAGCGAAGGTATTGACTGCGTCTTGCCGCTTGTGTACTTTACATACGACCAGAATTTCATCGGATTTTCTACCAAATTTCGAGACAATGTTTCGTTGTGGAACCTATTAAAGGCATCTCGCATTGAAGTCCGTGGCAAATTTCGCGCGTCTGTAAATTTTAGCATATCTTCGGGATTTCTCGTTCTTCTGAACTTCGCATGCTTTTTCCGTTGCCTCTGCAACAGCGTTCGGACCTGTTTTGTGTACCACGGGGGATCAGTTCCATCTCTTTCCAATTTATGAGGTATGAATCTCTCAATTGCTGTTGCTACTGTATCTCTGAATTTGAGCCACATCTCATCTACATTTGCATAGTCAGTTCGGAAGGAATGGAGATTGTCTCTTAGGAAGGCTTCTAGTAACACTTTATCCGCTTTTTTAAATAAAATTATTTTGCGTTTGTTTCTGGTGGATTTGGGAGAAACGGTATTGAGCCTAGCTACAACGACCTTGTGATCACTAATCCCTGTATGAGTCATGATACTCTCTATCAGCTCTGGATTGTTTGTGGCTAAGAGGTCAAGTGTGTTTTCGCAACCATTTACAATTCGCCTGAGTTCGTGGACTAACTGCTCGAAAAAATTTTCGGAGAAAGCATTTAGGACAATTTCGGAAGATGTTTTCTGCCTACCACCGGTTTTGAACAAGTATTTTTGCCAACATATCGAGGGAAGGTTGAAGTCCCCACCAACTATAACCGTATGAGTGGGGTATTTATTTGTTACGAGACTCAAATTTTCTCTGAACTGTTCAGCAACTATACCATCGGAGTCTGGGGGTCGGTAGAAGGAGCCAATTATTAACTTAGTTCGGCTGTTAAGTATAACCTCACCCCATACCAATTCGCACGGAGTATCTACTTCGACTCCACAACAAGATAAACCACTACTGACAGACACAAACACTCCACCACCAATTCTGCCTAATTTATCTTTCCTGAACACCGTCTGAGACTTCGTAAAAATTTCTGCATAACTTATTTCAGGCTTTAGCCAGCTTTCTGTACCTATAACGGTTTCAGCTTCTGTGATTTCTATTAGCGCTTGAAGCTCAGGGACTTTCCCAGCACAACTACAACAGTTTACAACTACAATTCCGACTGTTCCTTGATCCAAGCACGTCCCGTATTTGCCATGCACCCTTTGAGATTGCAGCCCACCCCGTACTTCCCCGAGGCCTTCTAACCTAAAAAACCGCCCAGTCCACGCCACACAGCCTCCGCTGCCCTATTCAGCGGAACCTGACCTATTCAGCGGAACCCGAAACCCCACCACCCTATGGCGCAAGTCAAGGAATCGGCAGCCAACACGGTCGCAAAACCGTCTGAGCCTCTGATTCAGACCCTCCACCCAGCTCTGCACCAAAGGTCCGCAGTCGGTTCTGTCAGCGACGCTGCAGATGGTGAGCTCTGTCTTCATCTCGTAAGCAAGACCTGCAGCCTTCACCAAATCAGATAGCTGCTGGAATCCAGAGAGAATTTCCTCAGCTCCAAAGCGACACACGTCATTAGTGCCGACATGTGCCACCACCTGCAGCTGGCTGCACCCTGTGCTCTTCATGGCATCCGGAAGGACCCTTTCCACATCAGGAATGACTCCACCCGGAATTCACACGGAGTGCACACTGGATTTCTTCCCCTCCTTAGCCGCCATATCCCTAAGGGGCCCCATTACGCGCCTAACATTGGAACTCCCAACTACCAATAAGCCCACCCTCTGTGATTGCCCGGACCTTGAAGGCTGAGAATCATCCTCTGAAACAGGGCAGGCAGCTGCATCTGGCTCAGCCAGAGACAGTGCCAGAAACCTGTTTGTCAGACGCACCGGGGAGGCTTTCTGATCAGCCTCCGGGGACGTCCTTCGCTGCCTGCCACGCCTTGGAACGACCTCCCAATCAACCACAGGCGAGGGCTCAGCCCCACTGCGGGCAGTAACCGGGGCAACCACAGCGGCAGACCGATCTGGGGACAGACGGGACGAGGTTGACATCCCCGTGATACCCAAGTCTGGCTCCCCACAGTGGTGCCCATTGGCAACAGCCTCAAGCTGCGCGACCGGAGTCAGCGCCGCTTGCAGCTGTGAGCGAAGGGATGCCAACTCAGCCCTCATCCGAACACAGCAATCACAGTCCCTGTCCATTCTAATCGATGTTGAACAACAGTTACTGAAACACGAGTCCGTGCCTAGATAACCTGTACAAATGCCTAACGACTGCGCTACAATCTGCCTGAATTTACGATTACAGTAACTAAAACTCGAAATTACACCTCCTATACGAAACTCACACGCAATTTAAGTAAGAATCTACTAAGTAAACACTAAGCGCGGTGCTACAACTCTCAAATACTATAATACGCCCAAAATTTATGAATTAAACAATGCAAGTACCCAAAAACACGCAAAGAAATTAAGAATTAAACTATGTAACAAATAAGTAAGCTAGAGGTATACGACTTGCTGCTGCAGCTGCTTATCCACGGGCGGCAGGGAGCCCACTGGCTGTGACCAACCGACACTGACCGTTCAAAACAAAAACAGAAGACAGACGACTACGCGAATTTAGACTATTCAGGTACTAAAGCGCGATGCTACAGCTCTCAAATACTATAATACGCCCGAAGTTTATGAATTAAACAATGCAAGTACCCAAAAACACGCAAAGAAATTAAGAATTAAACTAGGTAACAAATAAGTAAGCTAGGGGTATACGACTCGCTGCTGCAGCTGCTTATCCAACGGCGGCAGGGAGCTGTATACAGCAATCTGCATTGCCTTGTCTTGGGGACAGTTGGGAATGTGCGTCTCACAGGAAATGTGCAACGGATAAGTCCCTCCAGTCGCGCAATTTATTTGTGTCCTCGGTGGCTCAGATGGATAGAGTGTCTGCCACGTAAGCAGGCGATCCCGGGTTCGAGTCCCGGTCGGGGCACACATTTTCAGGTGTCCCAATCGAGGTATATCAACAACACCTGTCGGCAGCTGAGAGTTTGAATTAATTACCATTTATTCTAGAGAAGCTGCACGGTCATCAATGGTATCTGTTCTTTCGGGAACAGTTACTATCTTCATATATTATGTAAGGTGGTTGTGACCACTATGTCTCACGAGAGGCGGACCTGCCGGTATAAAAGCAGGTGGGAAGTTTTGTGTTGTCAAAAGAGTAGCAGAAACAGCAGGATATCGGAAGAGCTCAGTGACTGCGAATGTGTACTAGTCATTGGATGTTATCTGAGTAACACATCCAGCAGGGACATTTCAACCAGCTACGCGCAGTATGGCCAGAAGTGGAAACACTTAATGCACCCAGGAACATAGTCGAACATGATCGTTTTTGTTGTCCAGATTTTATTGGGGGGGCAAGGTATAATAAGTGCACTGCCCTCCAAAGCTTTGAACACAGAACATTCACCAGTTAACGTTTCTGTGGCAGTGTTCTCCCTCCCCATGTCTGTTGTGTCCGCCCACTCATCAGATATGTGGATGCCTAGGAAACCTGCTTCTTGGTTCGCTAGATAACAATTCAAGCAGATCGTATTAATAAAGTTTATTACAAAAGAAAATGATCACAGTACTCAACTTTTGTGAAATACACAAGTTTAGCGAGCAATGGGCGACAGACAAACATAAGCAATCTCTTCAGTATATACATTTCGTAATACAAGCCAAACAATGCAGTTCCTAAATCGCAGCTGCAGAGTTCGTAAGTCACCTAGACTCCAACTGGGCCGCTGCCACGCGGCACGGCGCTTATGTCCTCTTCGTGTAGACAGCGCTACTGTCTCGTTGTCGTCCTAGAGAGGGGTCGGTCAGCGTACTATTGGCTGACGCCGTCTCACAGCCCTCTATACTCTAACGTTCTTGCCCGTCGTACCAGCGCTCGATTTTACACCGGAATAATGTCCATATTTTCAGGGGTGTATTCGGTCCTGGCGTCATTTTTATGGATGACAATTGTACCTTTTCAAAATAAAAATAAATAATAAGTAAAATTTTATAAGTTGTAACTGTACAAGTTCTGGTCTTACGTTAAATTAGTAAGTGGCTCGAAACAGCATATCCAGACACTCCGGGATGATGATGGCATTGAAACAGAGGATGACACGCGTGAAGCTGAAATACTAAACACATTTTTCCAAAGCTGTTTCACAGAGGAAGACCGCACTGCAGTTCTTTCTCTAAATCCTCGCACAAACGAAAAAATGGCTGACATCGAAATTAGTGTCCAAGGAATAGAAAAGCAACTGAAATCACTCAACGGAGGAAAGTCCACTGGACCTGGCGGGATACCAATTCGATTCTACACAGAGTACGCGAAAGAACTTGCCCCCCTTCTAACAGCCGTGTACCGCAAGTCTCTAGAGGAACGGAAGGTTCCAGATGATTGGAAAAGAGCACAGGTAGTCCCAGTCTTCAAGAAGGGTCGTCGAGCAGATGCGCAAAACTATAGGCCTATATCTCTGACATCGATCTGTTGTAGAATTTTAGAACATATTTTTTGATCGCGTATCATGTCATTTCTGGAAACCCAGAATATACTATGTAGGAATCAACATCGATTGCGGAAACAGCGATCGTGTGAGACCCAACTCGCTTTATTTGTTCATGAGACCCAGAAAATATTAGATGCAGGCTCCCAGGTAGATGCCATTTTCCTTGACTTCCGGAAGGCGTTCGATACAGTTCCGCACTGTCGCCTGATCAACAAAGTAAGAGCCTACGGAATATCAGACCAGCTGTGTGGCTGGATTGAAGACTTTTTAGAAAACAGACCCCAGCATGTTGCTCTCAATGGAGAGACGTCTACAGACGTTAAAGTAACCTCTGGCGTGCCACAGGGGAGTGTTATGGGACCATTGCTTTTCACAATATATATAAAATGACCTAGTAGATAGTGTCGTAAGTTCCATGCGGCTTTTCGCGGATGATGCTGTAGTATGCAGAGAAATTGCAGCATTGGAAAATGGCAGCGAAATGCAGGAAGATTTACAGCGGATAGGCACTTGGTGCAGGGAGTGGCAACTGACCCTTAACATAGACAAATGTAATGTATTGCGAATACATAGAAAGAAGGATCCTTTTTCTTCTTCTTCTTCTGCTTTTACGGCCTCATTGGACCACTTCAGTCAATCATTTCTGGTCCTCTTCTTTGGTATTTTCCCCTTCCGAGTGGCCCAGTATCTCTTCATTCGTTCCGATGCTTTTCGTCGTTCCTTATCTGTAAATACCCTTTTCATTGTATGTCGTTTGTCAATTTTTGGTTTAAATCTTATTTCTGTGTCCCTCAACTTCTTTAAATTTGGCGTTTTGTTCTGCAAATCATCCAGAGTTATTTCAAGTTCTTCCATATCCTCTCTTATTTCCTTAAGCCATCCTCCTTGTTGTTTCAAATTCCAGAGTTTCTCAATAATTTTCCTTGATAATCTGGTTTCTGGTGTCCTCAGGATGTGACCACAAAAAGAGATCCTTTTCTTTCCTATAGTATCAGTGATGGGCTCCAGTTCTCTGTATACCACTTCATTTGGAACTATCCGCCATTGCCCAGCTTTTTGATATTTCTTATTTATGCATGTTCTAGCAATTCTTCTCTCTACTTTTAAAATTTTGTCAATTCTGTTTTTCTGGGTGACTTTAAAAAGAGTTTCACTTCCGTATGTAACCTCTGGTTGAACCACCGTCTTGTAATGTTTTAATTTTGTTTTAATTGATAGACATTTTTTATTGTACGTAGACCATGTTAGTTTTTCAGCTTTTATCATTTTATTAGTTCTTGCTCGCCATGCAGGTTTCTCGTCCAATTTATGTGTTATAACTTCACCCAGGTATTTAAATTGTTTCACTGTTTTAATTTCCCTATTGTTCACTGTGATGTGATCTATTACAAGTGGATCCGTTACCATTATTTCAGTCTTTTCAAATGATATCTGGAGACCTAATTTTTGTGCTATATTTTGTAAGCTTGTTATTTGTTTCTTGGCTTCCTGAATATTATTAGCTAGTAATGCTAGGTCATCAGCAAATCCCAAGCAATTTAGGTTTATTTTATCTTTCGTAGTTCCAATTTTAATATTCATAGTATTTTCCTTGTACCATTCTCTCATTACATATTCAAGAGCACAACTGAATAGCAATGGTGAATAGGATCCTTTATAGTATGATTATATGATAGCGGAACAAACACTGTTAGCAGTTACTTCTGTAAAATATCTGGGAGTATGCATGCGGAACGATTTGAAGTGGAATGATCATATAAAATTAATTGTTGGTAATGCGGGTGCCAGGTTGAGATTCATTGGGAGAGTCCTTAGAAAATGTAGTCCATCAACAAAGGGAGTGGCTTACAAAACACTCGTTCGACCTATACTTGAGTATTGCTCGTCAGTGTGGGCTCCGTACCAGGTTGGGTTGACAGAGGAGATAGAGAAGATCCAAAGAAGAGCGGCGCGTTTCGTCACAGGGTATTTGGTAAGCGTGATAGCGTTACAGAGATGTTTAGCAAACTCAAGTGGCAGACTCTGCAAGAAAGGCGCTCTGCATCGCGGTGTAGCTTGCTGTCCACATTTCGAGAAGGTGCGTTTCTGGATGAGGTATCGAATATATTGTGTCCCCTTACTTCTACCTCGCGAGGAGATCACGAATGTAAAATTAGAGAGATTCGAGCGCACACGGAGACTTTCGGCAGTCGTTCTTCCCGCGAACCATACGCGACTGGAACAGGAAAGGGAGTTAATGACAGTGGCACGTAAAGTGCCCGCCGCCACACACCGTTGGGTGGCTTGCGAAGTATAAATGTAGATGTAGATGTAGTGTACTTAACTGGTTTCCTAACTTTAGCTTCGTGCGTGTTTGTGTTGGAACTCTGGATAACGCAGGTGGACTGATTATGGAAACGATATCTGATTAAATGAGTCGCCGAAACTACTTGAATCCGTGTAACTGTATTTGATTATACCTTTACCGAAATAATCGGAAAACTTAAAACTGTCCTGGGAAACTGAGCGCTGTGCAGTGCAGTGAAGTTTGCTTTAATGCGTCGTGTCACAGTGCGCGACTTGCAGTTTCAACACACAAAAGTAACAGAATAAAAAATCTTCATCAAATTGAAAAAGAATTTTCAAAGGATAAAGAACTTAAGTTTTCCTTTAAAAATACCCTGAGATTTTGCGTATGGAAATTGACTAAATACAATTCCAGACATTAAATATTGCACACGAGAAAGTAACACTGCACTGTAAACATAAGTTTTTCTGCGTAAGCAATGAGATCTGGACTAACTTTATCTAAACTAAACCTAATAGTAATTTTGAATTACAACACATGACTGTGAATGATCTTATTGTCCTGACTGTGATGAAAAACGGAATCTGAGAAATTTTCATGGCTTACCTGCGGCTACGGAAACTCGGAACTGGTCGAAAGTGCTGAACATTAAAGGTACAGCGCAGCGGAAAGCCAGTTAAAAAGTAAAGAAAACCTTGCGCAGTGCAGTGCAGCGAAGTGCAACTGTTGTAAGCAGATCGTGGTTCAGTCTTAGCCATTGTTCTCCGCAAAGTGCAATGTGGCAACACACATAATCCGAAAACAAAATTCTCGAGGAGAGAGTGGAGTGTATTGCATTTGCTGAACAATGTGTAGAGACTAGCGTTCAGAAACTATACTGACACTCTGATACCGTCCTTAACAATTACAACCATCCTCAAAAATCTCGATTCTTGTAACAAATGTGTATTGCATTGTATTGTATGTTAACGGAGGGGCCTAGAAACGACGGAGAGGCTCTGTCCCCGCCGCAGCCGCAGTGGTCCACAACGCCACGACGAATACCGCACTCCACTTCACCCCTCCGGCGCCCCACACCGAACCACTCTTTCAGGGTTATTATGCGGTTCGGCCTCCTCTGGATCCCCCCAGGGAACGTCTCACACCAGACGAGTGTAACCCCTGTGTTTGCGTGGTAGAGTAACGGTGGTGTACGCGTACGTGGAGAATTTGTTTGCACAGCAATCGTCGACATGGTGTAGCTGAGGCTGAATAAAGGGAACCAGCCCGCCTGAAAACCATCCACAGACTGGCCGGCTCACCGGACCTCGACACAAATCCGCCGGGCGGATTCACGCCGGGGACCAGGCCGCTCCTTCCTTCTCTGGAAAGCCGTCCGTTAGACCGCGCGGGGATAATCGGGCGGGCCATTACAAACATGACTCTGACATGAAATTAATTATTGGAATGGTAAAGGAGTGATAAATCTATAACTTCTGGGTGCAATTCATATGAACAGACAACCTACTCACGTCTGAACAATGAAACTACTAACCCGAACGAATAAAGAAAAATCCCACTAAAGCTTTCCGTTTCCCAAATACAACCTAAATCGCGCACAGGCAAGCAAAGTAGCAACAATATTACCTGTAACTCTTCACATTTTTCAAATTAATCTTTATCAAATCATGTTTCCAAAATTCAGCATCCTGTGTATCTTTATCTCTCCGCTCCGCGAGCTATTTCCAGACTGTTCAGTAGTGTGACCAATACCCTACTCACGCACTTCTCGCAGAATGCAGCAGCAAAGACAATGTTCCTGGCAGACAGAGATCACAGTGCTTCTACTCAGACCATCTGCAGCGTAACATATCGACAGTTGAAAACTATTGTTTCAAAAACATCCATAGTATATATACGAAGAATGACACATCGAATGAAAGTAGAGCTCAGATCACTTTCATCGAATACCAAAAATAAACTAGAAACCTTACACAAAGTTCGACCCCATCGAACTTGCCGGCTGGAGGCGCCCTTGGAACGAGAGTATATTTGTTGAGTGGATTGACCACACTGTTGCACCGACTTAAATCCCACCGGGCACTTGTGGGATGCGCTGGGCAGACATATTGCAGCACCCCCACATGCTCCAACGACCATGCAATAGTTGTCACCCTAACACAAAAAATCCTTATCGAACTTGTGATCAGCAGAAGAGCACGTTGCAGACCATGTACTGACATTGGTAGTGATCACCCAGCCTTTCGTAATGTCCAGGGAACCATCATAAATAGCGGTGACTTCAAGACCTTAATGCAGTTATCGTCTTTTCTCCATAGTGTCATTTTTGTTCGTGTCGTCGCGTATTTCTTTGTTACCTTCTGTAGTATACATTAGCAGCTGCTTCTGTGGGTGGCCCAAGACTCATCGAGCTGTGTTACTTGGGAGTGACAAGTCATTCGAAAGTCACTTTCCTATTTACGTTTTGCACACCAGTGTCTATTTCCTCCATAAACAAAACTAGACAGCAGTCTAAAAAGATACTCAAATAGACACACAAAACCAGCGCAAATTTCCACTGGGATAAATAGAATTTGTTTTCCGAAAAACTTCTGCAAGTCTGCCTCGTTGTTGCTAAACGCTGCTTCCAGCTACCAGATGTGTCGGCGTTGTAATATGAGACTTGTGACCAGCTCTCCCTTTCTCACAATAACCAGAAAGGAACTTTATTCATCAGCGAGGATCTCCTGTTGCTGGCTTCATACACTCAACGCTTTCGAAAGTTGGCTCCGTCCCGTACTGCCTATGACTCCCTACCTATCCTCGTGAGGGCTGTCGGCTGACTGCATTTTGGGAGGTGCAAAATCGCTGTACAGAATTATTATAACATGCAGAGTTTTCGTCCAACCAGCCTTCAGAGCTGAGTAGGCACTCCAATTGCCCATTTCCAGTTTGTGCTTGCTGCAAGGTTCTGAATCGCGCGACCCCTCCGAGAAGTTTCTTTGCATCCTGTGGAATTCACTCGTCTTTGAAATCAGCAAGGTGGGGATCAACACCATTAAGGTGGATTAAAAGAAGACCTGAAGAATAGTTCCCTTCCTCTGGAAATACGGAAGCTGGCATTGGCGATAGCAATAGCGATCGTCACTACCCAACTGGCGCGGGTAATAACTCATCTGTTACACTCTGTGTAAAGAGTAACTGCAGCGCATGCGACGGGAATTCAATAACAATCTGTGGTTGCACAATCCACGAGGGGCGTTCAGTAAGTAATGCATCACTGTTTTCAGTTGAAAAAATGTGGGATTTATTATCGGACATCGTGAAATATCCTCGCTTCAGCCACTATAGATTCATGAAGTTCCAACAGATGGCGACACTATCTGTAGTCTTCAAAATGGCGTCTGCAGTGGATTAGATTAGAGATTAGATTAATTATTCATTCCACAGACCCATAAAAGAGGGAATCCTCCTGGGTGTGGAACATGTCACATAAACACATTACAAAAATGTAATTAGAAACTTGAGTTTCATTAATTTTAATGATAGTCAATAAACAGTAAAATTATATACATGAATTAAATTTAGACTTCTAATATTTACAGGTTTAATACTTACATCTGCTTTCATGAAATCCATCATTCAGATATTTGCTAGTTTCTTGGCTATTACAACCTAGTATTGTCAAAAGTTAAAGTAAATTATTCATTTCAGTGATCCTCAGTTGAGAACAGTCAGATTATGTACAAGATTTAAAATTAAACTTCCACTATTTACAGACTCAAGACTTACATCTGCTTTCCATACCTCCATCATTCACACATTAGGTAGTTACTTGGCTGTTGCAACCAAGTATTGTCAAAAATTAAAGTATAATAAATTTTCATTAAAATGGTCTACTGCACTTGTTGAGAAACTCATGGATGGAATAGAAGGAGTTGGCCACCAAAAATTCTCTTAAATTATGTTTAAATTGTGCTCAAGTAGAGAGCTGTCACTGAGATTCCCTAGGCGGACAAACAGAGCATCGCAGGTATATATAGGCGCTTGCAGAATGTCTACGGAGACCTGGAAGTGAACAAAAGCCCGGCGAATCGTTGGGCGAAGCGTCTGTCATCATCAACAAGGTCGCGCAAACCTGTCCGATCCCCCACGTGTCGACCTGCCGCACACAGCAGTGATACCTGGAACGTGCAGACACTCTCATTGAAGGTGATCGACGGATCACAACTGGACGTCTCCTGTGGTGGTGTTGAGACACTCTTCCGCCAGTTGGGGTACTCAACGGTGTGAGCCTACTGGTCTCCTCGCCGCCTAACGGAAGATAATCAGGGCGTAATTTCTTGAGCGCGAGGGGACGGCCAGTTTTGTACTGGACGTCGTCTCAGAGGCAATCCACGGAGTGCTACCGTACCATCTGTCCCCCAAAGAAAAAGCTGAAAGCCGCACCCTCAGCGAGTAAAGTCATGGCAACGCTCTTCCGGGACTCTTGGGGTCATTCTGTTTGATGTCCTCCCTCTTGGCGCAATGACCAACTCTGAAACACTCTGAGCTTGAAGAAACAACTTCAGTGTGGTCGTCGGCACAATTTGTAAAGGAACTTCTCGTTCTCCATGACAACGCCAGGCAACACATAAGTCTGCACACCAGAGAGAAGCTCAAAAACTTCATCGGATTGTTCTCCCTCATCCACCCTACAGCCGGTGTCTCGCACCTTCCGATTTCCAACTGATTGGCTCAATGAAAGATGCGCACGTGGACGAAGGGGAGGTTATTCATGCAGCAAGACGTTGGCTCTGACGTAGACCAGTAGAGTAGTACCATGCGGGCATACAAACCCTCCCAGTCAGATGTCGTGAGACCGTTGCTCTGAACGGAGATTATTTTGAAGAACAGGGTTTCGTAGCCAAAAGAGTGAGGAATAATATCGTGTAGCGGAAACATGAATAAAACCAACCTGCTTTCAGAACAAAGAATTTGATGAATTACTTAATGAATGCCCCTTGTATGTTGTGGCTGAGTATATAGGACGACTGGAGCGATTGACGACCTCTCCTCACAGCTTCTGTTATGCCAGCCGTACCTCACTCGGCAACAGCATTCCCCATGGAAGGCACGGTTCTGGCTTCGAGTCCAGTTACGGCGATCACTAATTTCTCAATTGTTTCACATGTGGATCGATTTGAATAACGTAGGGACGAGAACTTTGGGCTGCACATCGACGGGTTGTGATGTAATGAAATATGTGAAGTATTGTGCGAGAGTTAACTATCGCACCCGCCCGGATACCTGCCCCCGCAAGCTCGCTGCTTCCGGGATCGAGTCCGTCCACCGGATTAACGGCGAGCGCCGGTGAACTGGCGGGACTGGATGTGCTTTTCAGTTGGTAGGTGAAAACTACGCCGGCACCCACATCCTGTGTCAGTCACATGATTCGCAAACATTTAAAAATAGTTCACACACTTTCACGTGGGCCCAAGCATTGTAAAAATTACTACCTGAAACGGAAAATATGAGCGGATAGGAAATTAAATTTTAAATAGAGTTTCTTCATGAAACTCGATCTAAATGGCGAACGTGGCCAAAAAGATTAGGAAAGTTGCAAAAAACGGTTTTTCTTAAATAGATAAAAACCTGTAGATCCAATCAAAAAGTTGTAGGGTTTGAAAAGAGCTATCGATTGCCCTTTTATAATTCGATTGCTTTGTTACGTCGAGAAATATATTGGAAAAACCGTTGAAAATCGGGTTCTGTGTAACTCGTCAACATTCACGTTTGCTTACTTGCTGTTTACTGTATGTATAACCCACGGTAATTCAAAAACGTACTAATTTCAAATATTAAAAAGTATTAATTATTTTTCGAGATAAATCGATGTTTTGAGAAAGAGGCACTCTCGATAATTGGCCACAACTTCTCAGCGGATGACCCTACTGTAACGGTTTTAGGCTTACTTTCTCTGCAAAGAGTTGTGATGTGACTGGGAAGAATGGAGTGCTGATAAATGGCATCACATTGTGTGCAGCGATGAATCGCGTTCCTACGTTACCTGAGACTACCATCCTTGGCGAATATGGTGGTGACCTAAGTAGAGATCCCGTTCTTCCAACCACAGCAGTGCTACACTTGGTGTCATAGTTTGGGGAGACATCGAGTATGACTTCAGGTCACGGCTGGTAGTGACTGACGTAACAATGAGGGCACAACGAGACATTACGGGCATTCTGCGTTCTGATGCGTCAGCTTTCTGCTGGCATTTTCCGACAGGATAATGCTCGTCCACACGTTTGTCTCTCTGAACTGTCTGCTGATGGTCAGGTACTTCCGTGGTCAGATGATCAGGTATTTCCGTGGCCAGAATAATCCCGACATCTGTTCAAGATGGAACATGTGTGGAACCAGCATGTGTCAACTTCGTCCAGTGCCAGCATCAAGGACGTAAAGGACCAGCTCAGCTACAATAGTTATCAGCCAGCTTGCCTCAAAAGAGGATACAGCGGCTTTATGACACTTTTCCCAATCGAATCAGTCCGTGCATCTAAACCAGAGAAGGTGCAACGTCATGCTGATAAGAGGGCTCATATTGTCACGCTTTTTGTAAATTTGATTCGATTTTGTAACCAATGAAATAACATTACATATTCTTTCAATGTGTGGAGCTTCATTTCATTTCCTCGTCCACTTCCTCGTGCTTCACTTTTTTTTCTGACGCAGTGTATTACAATCTCCCTCATCCTTAGAATTGGAAAAATATCCATCGGGAAGGAGGATTCTTATCAGGATACTGGTCTTTGAAGGTATCCTCTACTTCAGTATCATGTGGCCTCCCTTCAGCCAAAATGAAAGAAAAGTAATGACAATACACTTCTTAATCAAAGACAGCCTTTGTTGTAGGCAACATATGTTTCAAAATCAGTACAGCACTATATTAGCTGTTCCTGTACTGTAAATAGGGAAAGACTGTTGCCGTTACTGTTCTGCTAACTTACAGTCTCCATAGATCAATAACATTCCTGTCTTCTCTTCGTTGGTCTACATTGCGCTCACACAACCCGTACACTGAAGACGACTCACTAAATGATTGATAGTCATTTTCCATGTGTTTCCATTTGTTAACTGTCAACTCCAGCAAGTGGACGAGTTACGTTACCCCTGATAATCCTTCTGATTAGTTTAAAACAATTTCTGAATTATATCCGGAATAACGGAATCCTAAGCTACTTTTAGAGGCATGTTTTACGTTACACACGCTTTTAGGTTAGTCGTGATAGTGGCCATGTTGCTTAAGTTGGTTGGTGTAAATATGTGCCCCTATTTAAGGAGGGTTCATAATTACACCATCTCTTCTCTTAAACAATGTAAAACATTTAAATAATTTTATGGGGATATGGTCAGTCGAATTTTGTTTTAAGTTCATACATACAACTCACATAGCAACAAACAAACAAATAGAATTTTCAAATAGCGATAATAGACATTAGTGCTTTTGTTCATCCTTGCCGAATGCTGAACATGAAGAAGCTTTATGAATGTAAGAACCCGATGCATCAATGATGCTTCCGTGAAACATGCTGCAAGAACATTCGGAATGCCTTGTACCACCTTGCAAAGATTTCTTAAGCTTGATAAAATCCCTGAGCAAGCGGTTCAAAAGACAAAGCTTGGAAGGAAACCGATTTTAAATGCAGACCTCGATAAAAAAGCTAGTTTCTTATCTCCTTGAGATGGAGCAAAAATTCTTTGGGTGCACTTTGGCGTATTTGAGAAGAATGACATTTTTAATTGCCCAGAGAAACAGTCTGACAATCCCTTTCAAAAGAGGATAAGCAGGACGAGCTTGGGATGACCTTTTTCTTGAGAGACCCAAGGATCAGCTGTCAATTCACAAACCTTGTGGAGCTTCATGTACCTAATTCTTAGGCTTCAGTAAAGAGAATATGATGTTTTTTTTAATTTATTGGCAGACGCTTTCAACAAGCACTCTTACCCAGCAGGCCTGTCCATTATCCAAAGTAAAATTCAAAAAGTGATAGGGATGAAAGAGAAGAAGCAAAAAAAAAAGTTCAAATGTGTGTGAGACCTTATGGGACTTAACTGCTAAGTTCATCAGTCCCTAAGCTTACACGCTACTTAACCTAAATTATCCTAAGGACAAACACACACACCCATGCCCGAGGGAGGATTCGAACCTCCGCCGGGACCAACCGCACAGTCCATGGCTGCAGGGCTTTAGACCGCTCGGCTAATCATCATGCGCGGCAGGGGGGGGGGGGGGGAGAAGCAAATTGCATCACTAATGTCTGCAGAAAGAGGGGCTACAATCACAGTTATCGCTTGCAATAGCGCTTCGGGACATTATGTCCCGCCAATGATAATTTTCCCTAGATCCAGCATGTCGTGAGCTCTAATGAGAGGCTCCCCCCCCCCCCCCCCCCCCCCCCTGGTGCAAATGGTAGAGTCAATTCTTCAGGGTGAGTTAAAAACAATTTGTTCACAGAATGGTTCGTTCACTTCATTGAGAAAACATGTCCGAATGAACAAAGGCCTGTTCTCATTATAGCCACGTTCGAAATCCAGATGTGATTGACTTGGCGAAAGAGCACCACGTGACTGTGATCTCATTTCCTCCACATTGCACCTACAAACTGCAGCCTCTACATAAGTTCATGGGACCTCTGAAAACGTACTACACCGAGGCAGTGAGAGTATGGTTGCTTCACAGTGGGCGTCCTCTCACACCTTACGACGTTATGGAGGTTTGGCCAAGCCTACCATCGTACCCAATCAGCTGAGATAGCAATAAACGGATTCAAAGTAATTGGGTTATACCCTGTGAATGGTTATATCTTCACCGAGGCTGATTTCATAGCTCCTGAGTTGGTTGCAGGAAAAACTTGCTCCACAGTGGAACGTAGACCTAATGTTTCTGAATCACATGCTCCTCCACTTGCTATCTCCGGACCATCGACATAATCTGCTTCTTCTTCGAGTTATCCTGATGTGCAATCACATCAAGCTGTAGCTATGCCAGTTGATGAAGCCACTGAAACACCGGGAAGTTCTCATGGGACTTAAACAAAAGCAGTTGCACCATTCGACATATCTCCTGCCCCAAAATTAAGAGAACCACAACGCGAGGACGAAAAGCAGCAGCAACCGCCTGCCACATCACCAGAACGCCATATAAAGATCAGTTGACAAAGTCGCTTGACAAAAGTGCTGTCAAGAAGAGGTGGTTCAGTTTCTCTGCGGTTAGAGGCCTTCCTACGGACAGAGGTGCAAAATCCAAAGGCCTTAAAAAATATATAAAAAACGTATCTGATTCATCATCAGACTCTTCAGGCTCATGCAGCCCTCACCTTGTAGGTGGCGATAATGACCTTGAAGTGAACGACGGGGATACACCAGACTCAAGCAATGCAAATTGCATCTTTTCTGATGAAAAGTTCTCCCAAGACAGGAGAGGAGAGGTGTGGATTAAATGAGTTATATGCCAAATCCCCCCCATGAACCATGGACCTTGCCGTTGGTGGGGAGGCTTGCGTGCCTCAGCGATACAGATAGCCGTACCATAGGTGCAACCACAATGGAGGGGTATCTGTTGAGAGGCCAGACAAACGTGTGGTTCCTGAAGAGGGGCAGCAGCCTTTTCAGTAGTTGCAAGGGCAACAGTCTGGATGATTGACTGATCTGGCCTTGTAACAATAACCAAAACGGCCTTGCTGTGCTGGTACTGCGAACGGCTGAAAGCAAGGGGAAACTACAGCCGTAATTTTTCCCGAGGGCATGCAGCGTTACTGTATGATTAAATGATTATGGCGTCCTCTTGGGTAAAATATTCCGGAGGTAAAATAGTCCCCCATTCGGATTTCCGGACGGGGACTACTCAAGAGGATGTTGTTATCAGGAGAAAGAAAACTAGCGTTCTACGGATCGGAGCGTGGAATGTCAGATCCCTTAATCGGGCAGGTAGGTTAGAAAATTTAAAAAGGGAAATGGATAGGTTGAAGTTAGATATAGTGGGAATTAGTGAAGTTCGGTGGCAGGAGGAACAAGATTTCTGGTCAGGTGACTACAGGGTTATAAACACAAAATCAAATAGGGGTAACGCAGGAGTAGGTTTAATAATGAATAGGAACATAGGAATGTGGGTAAGCTACTACAAACAGCATAGTGAACGCATTATTGTGGCCAAGATAGATACGAAGCCCACACCTACTACAGTAGTACAAGTTTATATGCCAACTGGCTCTGCAGATGACGCAGAAATTGAAGAAATGTATGATGAAATAACAGAAATTATTCAGATAGTGAAGGGAGTCGAAAATTTAATAGTCATGGGTGACTGGAATTCGAGTGTAGGAAAAGGGAGAGAAGGAAATATTGATTGGGGCTAAGAAATGAAAGAGGAAGCCGCCTGGTAGAATTTTGCACAGAGCACAACATAATCATAACTAACGCTTGGTTTAAGAATCATGAAAGAAGGTTGTGTACATGGAAGAACCCTGGAGATACTAAAAGGTATCAGATAGTTTATATAATGGTACGACAGAGATTTAGGAACCAGGTTTTAAATTGTAAGACATTTCCAGGGGCAGATGTGGACTCTGACCACAATTTATTGGGTATGACCTGTAGATTAAAACTGAAGAAACTGCAAAAAGGTGGGAATTTAAGGAGATGGGTCCTGGATAAACTGAAAGAACCAGAGTTTGTACAAGGTTTCAGGGAGAGCATAAGGGAACAATTGACAGGAATGGGGGAAAGAAATACAGTAGAAGAAGAATGGGTAGCTTTGAGGGATGAAGTAGCGAAGGCAGCAGAGGATCAAGTAGGTAAAAAGACGAGGGCTAGTAGAAATCCTTGGGTAACAGAAGAAATATTGAATTTAATTGATGAAAGGACAAAATATAAAAATGCAGTAAATGAAGCAGGCAAAAAGGAATACAAACGTCTCAAAAATGAAATCGACAGGAAGTGCAAAATGGCTAAGCAGGGATGGCTAGAGGACAAATGTAAGGATGTAGAGGCCTATCTCACTAGGGGTAAGATAGATACTGCCTACAGGAAAATTAAAGAGACCTTTGGAGATAAGAGAACGACTTGTATGAATATCAAGAGCTCGGATGGAAACCCAGTTCTAAGCAAAGAAGGGAAAGCAGAAAGGTGGAAGGAGTATATAGAGGGTCTATACAAGGGCGATGTACTTGAGGACAATATTTTGGAAATGGAAGAGGATATAGATGAAGATGAAATGGGAGATATGATACTGCGTGAAGAGTTTGACAGAGCAGTGAAAGACCTGAGTCGAAACACGGCCCCCGGAGTAGACAACATTCCATTGGAACTACTGACGGCCTTGGGAGAGCCAGTCCTGACAAAACTCTACCATCTGGTGAGCAAGATGTATGAAACAGGCGAAATACCCTCAGACTTCAAGAAGAATATAATAATTCCAATCCCAAAGAAAGCAGATGTTGACAGATGTGAAAATTACCGAACTATCAGTTCAATAAGTCACAGCTGCAAAATATTAACACGAATTCTTTACAGACGAATGGAAAAACTAGTAGAAGCCAACCTCGGGGAAGATCAGTTTGGATTCCGTAGAAACACTGGAACACGTAAGGCAATACTGACCTTACGACTTATCTTCGAAGAAAGATTAAGGAAAGGCAAACCTACGTTTCCAGCATTTGTAGACTTAGAGAAAGCTTTTGACAATGTTGACTGGAATACTCTCTTTCAAATTCTAAAGGTGGCAGGGGTAAAATACAGGGAGCGAAAAGCTATTTACTATTTGTACAGAAACCAGATGGCAGTTATAAGAGTCGAGGGACATGAAAGGGAAGCAGTGGTTGGGAAGGGAGTAAGACAGGGTTGTAGCCTCTCCCCAATGTTGTTCAATCTGTATATTGAGCAAGCAGTAAAGGAAACAAAAGGAAAATTCGGAGTAGGTATTAAAATTCATGGAGAAGAAATAAAAACTTTGAGGTTCGCCGATGACATTGTAATTCTGTCAGAGACAGCAAAGGACTTGGAAGAGCAGTTGAACGGAATGGAAAGTATTTTGAAAGGAGGATATAAGATGAACATCAACAAAAGCAAAGCGACAATAATGGAATGATGTCGAATTAAGTCGGGTGATGCTGAGGGAATTAGATTAGGAAATGAGACACTTAAAGTAGTAGAGTTTTGCTATTTGGGGAGCAAAATAACTGATGATGGTCGAAGTAGAGAGGATATGGCAATGGCAAGGAAAGCGTTTCTGAAGAAGAGAAATTTGTTAACATCCAGTATTGATTTAAGTGTCAGGAAGTCATTTCTGAAAGTATTCGTATGGATTGTAGCCATGTATGGAAGTGAAACATGGACGATAAATAGTTTGGACAAGAAGAGAATAGAAGCTTTCGAAATGTGGTGCTATAGAAGAATGCTGAAGATTAGGTGGGTAGATCACATAACTAATGAGGAAGTATTGAATAGGATTGGGGAGAAGAGAAGTTTGTGGCACAACTTGACCAGAAGAAGGGATCGGTTGGTAGGACATGTTCTGAGGCATCAAGCGATCACCAATTTAGTTGGTTGGTTGGTTGGTTTGGGGGATTAAAGGGACCAGACTGCCATGGTCATCGGTCCCTCACCAATTTAGTATTGGAGGGCAGCGTGGAGGGTAAAAATCGTAGAGGGAGACCAAGAGATGAATACACTAAGCAGATTCAGAAGGATGTAGGTTGCAGTAGGTACTGGGAGATGAAAAAGCTTGCACTGGATAGAGTAGCATGGAGAGCTGCATCAAACCAGTCTCAGGACTGAAGACCACAACAACAACAACATATGCCAAATGTGGGCACACTTAGATTGTGCTGGCGCTGAAGGAGCTACTTACGTTTGAAATTACAGTACATAATTTCAGATTTCAGTATAAATATACGGAAGTTGCTTATGTGGGCTAGTCTACCATTTTGTATTGTTTTAACCCATTTCATTAAAACATTTTGAAAGATTTTTTTGCACCTTTTTCTGGATGCCCGCATTTGCTCCCCATTTTTTAAAGTTCCATTTTACAAGCTGTTTGTAAATATTTGTTTTCGAATAGAAATAATAGATACTAATCTACAATTTTTACGAAAGAAGACACCTTTAAGTCAAAAACAAAAGAGGGGGGCCATATTTACACCTTTTCCTCTACGCATTAACCACACTACTGCACTCTAGTAGCGGTCCTATCGGTCACAGAGAGTTGCTACTCTAATCTTAAAGTTTTGACATGTCTGCTTGGTCAGCGACCTTTCACTAAATAAAATTAAAGCAGTCTGATGTTACCGTAGCGCGATACGTGTGAGCAGCCCTTAGTGTTTTGGCTTCTACGTATTCTACTTCAAAAATTTTGTGACGAAAGCTTTCTTACTTGATATTTAGTTTTATACGTGACATGTAAGTACTGTTTCTTTTTTTTATTCCTAGTCACTACTGACACTTAGAATTTTTTTCCTATAATTTTGTTATTATTTTCTAGGCCAGTTTTTAGTGTTTTACTTCTGATGACGGCGTTCATAGCAGTGCCGAAACCTAGGTCAAAACACTTCTTGCCCGCATCTCGTGGTCGTGCGGTAGCGTTCTCGCTTCCCACGCCCGGGTTCCCGGGTACGATTCCCGGCGGGGTCAGGGATTTTCTCTGCCTCGTGATGGCTGGGTGTTGTGTGATGTCCTTAGGTTAGTTAGGTTTAAGTAGTTCTAAGTTCTAGGGGACTGATGACCATAGAAGTTAAGTCCAATAGTGCTCAGAGCCATTTGAACCATTTTTTTGAAAACACTTCTTTTTTGCGACCGAGGGCGGCTAATGCTTTAATTTTATTTTGCTATTCTAATCATTTTGACACGCACCTATGGTGTGTGCGTGTAGCAAGTTACAGTGACATACGGTCGTGTCTTCTGGGGGCCTCACTTTTTCTATCAAACAATGTATATGCTAAAAATAATCTAAGACGTTCGCTGTAACCGCTACTCTGAGCTGAAGAGTTCGGCACAGGAGAGAAATTCGTGACGGACTGCGTGGCATCCGTAGGAAGACTTATCCCCGCAATCCCTCTCCCCCCAAAAAATCTATCATATCTTGAATGAATAGCACTGTTGAAGGACAAGAGGGTAGAAACGCTGAAAACTCGACACGAGAGAGAAAAATGTTGCTTCTATGTTACTGCTTGGCGTCGAGTTTGCGAGGGTCTTGCGACTCGCCTTCCGAAGGTTGCGGTGGCCATGCGGAAACCACTGCTGCGCGTGTTCTTATCTCTCTTATCTTTCCCCACCTTCCATCCCTGCACCTCTCACCGCCAGACGTCTCCGTCTTCAGGCGCTCCATTCATGCAAGCTTTGCTGAATTCACCGTTGCTATATTCGAATATGCTACACGTGAATTCCGACTTTGGTAGTGAAACGCAACTATTTCACTACTGTGTGCGAAAACTGCAACACCAAGAAGAACACGTGTAATTACAAAGAAATTCGTTTCAGAGATTAGAGACCTGAAAGTAAACAAATGAATATAATTAAGGAACTATGCCCATGAGAGTTTAATACCGTGAAGGCGCCACGTCCTGCAATTGGAACCTCTACATGTCGTAGCATGAAATGAAAGGTGGCCTGGAAATGGTGCTGGGAAACGCACTGCCACATGGTTTTTAGGCGCGTCCACAAACCATCGACAGTGGTCGCAGGAGGAACGAGTTGCCGACCGATCATATACCACGCGTGTTCACTGACGGAAATTTCAGGTGAATGTGCTGTCCGTCGTTCTTCGCACAAGACTTGCACATTCCTTGCCATATGTGTATGGCAGTGTCCTGTTAAAATACGGCATGTCGAGCTGTCTGCTTGCTGTTCAGATTGCAGTCAATAAGTTACATAGGAGGTTTGATCACATGTTGCAGCCAGTGGCGCCCAAAACCGCCACACACGTATTCTGTCTCCTGTGATGTTTCTGTTGGTTTCTGGTCAATAGATGCCGACGCAGTAGCATGCGTGCTACCAGTCCATCTCTCAGCATACTACGTCGAACTGTCGACACGGATGTCCAGCTGGCCAGAGTGGCCGAGCGGTTCTAGGCGCTTCAATCTGGAACCGCGCGACCGCTACGGTCGAATACTGCCTAGGGCATGGATGTGTGTGATGTCCTTAGGTTAGCTAGGTTTAAGTAGTTGTAAGTCTAGGGGACTGATGACCCCAGAAGTTGTCCCATAGTGCTCAGAGCCATTTGAACCATTTGAACGGATGTCCACACGCGCTGCGGTCCTCCAACATCGAGCCAATGCTGTGAAAGATGCTGTTTATCGGTTACGGCCATGCCGGCAACATATTGGTTGGCCCGTGCTTTGCTCACTTTGTGTGTTCCTGTACCCACTCGACTCTTAGAGGACCATCTAGCCATGGGCAACAAACTCGCTTACCAGAAACCAATCGCTCTGCCCCTCTCGGACTCACTTACATGCTGACACTGCACCTTTTGATGTCGACGAAGCATATTGACATTTGAAACTTCCTGGCAGATTAAAACTGTCTGCCGGACCGAGACTCGAACTCGGGACCTTTGCCTTTCACGGACAATTGCCCTACCAACTGAGCTACCCAAGCACGACTCACGATCCGTTCTCACAGTTTTCGTGAGTCGTGCTTGGGTAGCTCATTTGTTACAGCACTTGCCCGCGAATGCCAACGGTCCCGAGTTCGAGTCTCGGTCCGGCAGACAGTTTTAATCTGCCAGGAAGTTTCATACCAGCGCACACTCCGCTGCAAAGTGAAAATCACAGTCTGGAGATATTGACATTTGCTTGCACATTTCCTTTTCGTCTGATGGATCTGAACCTAATGTGGTGCAACAACGAAACTTTACGGTCACACAAAAGACGGTGCTGTTCTTCCTATTTGCGCGCCATCTTTCGGCAGTCTTAACCACTTATTATGACCTTACTGTTCTCCACCTACTACTATTTTTCAATGCTTCAGACTATTCCTTTTGGTTGTTGCAATTTTCGCAAACGATATTGTTTAACTTACCAACACAAATAGATATTCAGAAGTGACAGCTGATCTAATGTGACGCTGCAGTCATCTAAGCAGTTTATGGCTTAGCTCTTAAAAAAAGAATTATTCTTTCAGTTTGCAGAGATTTCTCTGCTGTTTAGAAGCTGCGTATTGGCTCGGGAATCGTAAGTGGAGTGTTGCCTTCCGCGAGCAATGACCTTACCGGCTCAGCTAGCCAAGCACGACTCACCACCCACCCTCACAGGTTGAATTCTATCAGTACCTCATGTATTACATCCCATGTGACTGTTTCGTGGTGCAATGTTTCAACAGCACAATGCTCGTTCACAGTCGGCACCCGTCTCTGTAAACTATGTACGTGATGTTGAGGTACTCCAGTGGCCAGCTAGATCCCCAGACCTGCTCCTGATAGAACAAGTGTGGAACCAGCTCGAACGTCAACTGTTGTGGCCCAGCTTGCTCAGGGGACGATACAACGGCTTTATCAGATTCTTCGCATGCCAGGCATGTGGTAGAGATTGTGGGGGGGGGGGGGAGGAGGGATGCAACGTCATACTGACAACCAAGCTCATGCTACTAAGTTGTTTGTAAATTCGATACGGTTTTGTAATCACTGAAAACACATCACGTACTCTTCAAACCAGTTACGTGTCGTTTCGTTGTCTCCTCACCCTCTGGATGCATCACTTTTTTTATCAGGCAGTGCACTAACCCCAAGGTTTCTGCTGAGCCACTTCTCTGCGATACTTTCGCTCCCAGAAGTGTTTCTCCCAAGAGATTTGCTGGAGAGCTTCTGAGATATGCTGTGTATCCTCTACACACAATACGGTATACAGAGGACGGACGTGGATATTAGTTTTTCACGTTAAGAATTATAGCCTCGGAAATTGTGAAGTTCTTCGAAACGGTAAAACGGTCCTGTCAGTAATCCAGGCTGTCTATGCTTCATTTATTTTCAGAAAATGGAACACTTCTCCATTATGAAAGAGAAAAGCTACAACAAAGAAGGAAGGAGATTACAGGCGGTCCCCGCAGCGGAGGCACGTCAGGCAGAGGACATTCAGCAATAAGAGATGCATTACTTTAGCTTGAGAATATACTTGTATTATACTACATATAAAAATGTGTGTGGATTCCTAAGGGACCAAACTGCTAAAGCCATCGCCCCTAGACTTACACACTACTTAAACAAACTTACGCTACGGGCAACACGTACACCCATGGCCGAGGGAGGACTCGAACCTCCGGCGGGAGGGACCGCGCGATTTGTGACGTGGCGCCTCTAACTGCATATGACACATTGTTCTACTTTGACATGTGGTTAGCTCTTCTCAGTAGATCCTGTCATGTTTTCATTAGACGTTTTCATGAAATTTCAATAATCAACTGTCTCCTTCCTATACTAAAGTATTTTGTTGGCTCCCACCAACATAAAGAGAAATGAGTATCGTGATAAAATAGCAGAATGGAGAGCTTTCACGAAAAGACTTAGGTATTCGTTATTCCCACGTGCTAGTTGAGAGTGGCGTGCTAAAGAAATTCTGGAGATGGTACTATTTACCCACTGCCGAACACTTAAGTTTGAATTATAGAATAATCATCTATACAGAGGTAGAAACCGAAGAGAGTCACGTACAATAGCGGCCAGGATAAATCTGACTGCAGTTCACCGTCTCAGAGAATGGCTCTGATGCGAAGTTCTAGACTTCTGCAGTGTATTTGCTAATAGTCACGAATGACTTGGGTTCTCTTCGTTCTCGTTTGGAAGTTGTTAATAACAGTATCAGTAATGATAGTAAATAAGAATAATACCGTTGTTGTTCAGTTGCATGGCAGAGAAATTTATATAGCAGTGGTTCCAGACACTGAAAATGAGTGACTTATTCGAACCATCGAAGGTAGGGGGACAACGATGAACCGACTCAGAATGGACTGTTAGCGCTGGAGCACGATAAAGACCAGATGGCAGAAGATTTTTGTCCCACAACTGAGCAAATTATTGTGTTTAAGGGAGTAGTAAAATAAAAAGGCTTGCAGATCTATTAAAAAGCTGCTGGCCGCTGTGACCGAGCGGTTCTAGGCGCTTCAGTCCGCAACCGCGCTGCTGCTACGGTGGCAGGTTCGAATCCTGCCTCGGGCATGGATGTGTGTGATGTCCTTAGGTTGGTTAGGTTTAAGTAGTTCTAAGTTCTAGGGGACTGCTCTCCTCAGATGTTAAGTCCCATAGTACTTGGAGCCATTTGAATTTGTTAAAAAGCTGGAGGTAAAGTGAAGCATCAAAGACAACCCAACTCAAAGAGTACCAAATGAAAGGTTGTAAATTGTGTGTTTCAATTCAAGTACTATCGTTAAATGATCCTTCAAAATTGAAGAGATACGAAGGTCTTGAGAGTTGGGAAAACTGAAATAGTAATCCAACGACAGAAATCAGACGAAAGGCGCTTATCTGTTGTTGATCTTGTGGTCTTCAGTCCTGAGACTGGTGTGATGCAGCTCTCTATGCTACTCTGTCCTGTACAAGGTTCTTCATCTCCCAGTACCTACTGCAACCTACATCCTCCTGAATCTGTTTAGTGTATTCATCTCTTGGTCTCCCTCTACGATTTTTACCCTCCACGCTGCCCTCCAATACTAAATTGGTGATTCCTTGATACCTCAGAACATGTATTACCAACCGATCCCTTCTTCTAGTCAAGTTGTGCCACAAATTTCTCTTTTCTCCAATTCCATTCAATACCTCCTCATTAGTTATCTGATCTACCCATCTAATCTTCAGCGTTCTTCTGTAGCACCACATTTCGAAAGCTTCTATTCTCTTCTTGTCCAAACTATTTATCGTTCATGTTTCACTTCCATACATGACTGCACTACGTACAAATACTTTCAGAAACGACTAACTGACACTTAAATCTATACTCGATGTTAAAAAATTTCTCTTCTTCAGAAACGCTTTCCTTGCCAGCCTGGATTTTATATCCTCTCTACTTCGACCATCATCAGTTATTTTGCTCCCCAAATAGAAAAACTCTACTACTTTAAGTGTGTCATTTCCTAATCTAATTCCCTCAGCATCACCCGACTTAATTCGACTTCATTCCATTATTCTCGCTTTGCTTTTGTTGATGTTCATCTTATATCCTCCTTTCAAAATACTTTCCATTCCGTTCAACTGCTCTTCCAAGTCCTTTGCTGTCTCTGACAGAATTACAATGTCATTACCTACCCCGAATTTTTCTTTTGTTTCCTTTACTGCTTGCTCAATATACAGATTGAATAACATCGGGGAGAGGCTACAACCCTGTCTCACTCCCTTCCCAACTACTGCTTCCCTTTCATATCCCTCGACTCTTATAACTGCCATCTGGTTTCTGTACAAATTGTAAATAGCATTTTGCTCCCTGTATTTTACCCCTGCTACCTTCATAATTTGAAAGAGAATATTCCAATCAACAATTTCAAAAGCTTTCTCTAAGTTTACAAATGCAAGAGACGTAGGTTTGCCTTTCCTTAATCTTTCTTCTAAGATAAGTCATAAGTCATATTGGCACACGTGTTCCAATATTTCTACGGAATCCAAACTGATCTTCCTCGATGTCGGCATCTACCAGTTTTTCCATTCGTCTGTAAAGAATTCGCTTTAGTATTTTGCAGCTGTGAGTTATTGAACTTATTAAATTGACTTATTAAATTGATAGTTCGGTAATTTTCACATCTGTCTACACCTGCTTTCTTTGGGATTGGAATTGTTATATTCTTCTTGAAGTCCGAGGGTATTTCGCCTGTCTCATACATCTTGCTCACCAGATGGTAGAGTTTTGTCAGGGCTGGGGCTCCCAAGGCTGTCAGCAGTTATAATGGAATGTTGTCTACTCCGGGGGCCTTGTTTCGACTCAGGTCTTTCAGTGCTCTGTCAAACTCTTCACGCCGTATCACATCTCCCATTCATCTACCTCCTCTTCCGTTGCCATAATATTGTCTTCAAGTACATCGCCCTTGTATAGGCCCTCTACATACTCCTTCCACCTTTCTGCTTTCCCTTCATTAGAACTGGGTTTCCAACTAAGCTCTTGATATTCATACAAGTGGTACTCTTTTCTCCAAAGGTCTCTTTAATTTTCCAGTAGGCAGTGTCTATCCTACCCCTAGTGAGATAAGCCTCTACATTCTTACATTTGTGCTCTATCCATCCCTGCTTAGCCATTTTGCACTTCCTGTGGATCTCATTTTTGAGACGTTTGTGTTCCTTTATGCTTGCTTCATTTACTGCATTTTTATGTTTTCTCCTTTCATCAATTAAATTCAATATTTCTTCTGTTACCCAAGGATTTCTACTAGCCCTCGTCTTTTTACCTACTTGATCCTCTGCTGCCTTCACGACTTCATCCCTCAAAGTCACCCATTCTTCTTCTACTGTATTCCTTTCCCCCATTCCTGTCAATCGTTCCCTTATGCTCTCCCTGAAACTCTGTGCAATCTCTGGTTTAGTCAGTTTATCCAGGTCCCATCTCCTTAAATTCCAACCTTTTTTGCAGTTTCTTCAGTTTTAATCTACAGGTCATACCCAATAAATTGTGGTCAGAGTCCACATCTGCCCCTGGAAATGTCTTACAATTTAAAACCTGGTTCCTAAATCTCTGTCTTACCATTATATAATCTGTCTGATACCTTCTAGTATCTCCAGCCTTCTTCCATGTATACATCCTTCTTTCATGATTCTTGAACCAAGTGTTAGCTATGATTAAGTTATGCTCTGTGCAAAATTCTACCAGGCGGATTCCTCTTTCATTTCTTACCCCCAACCATATTCACCTACTATGTTTCCTTCTCTCCCTTTTCCTACTATCGAATTCCAGTCACCCATGACTATTGAATTTTCGTGTACCTTCACTCTCTGAATAATTTCTTTTTTCTCATCATACATTTCATCAATTTCTTCGTCATCTGCAGAGCTAGTTGGCATATAAACTTGTACTACTGTAGTAGGCGTGGGCTTCGTGTGTATCTTGGCCACAATAATGCGTTCACTATGCTGTTTGTAGTAGCTTACCCGCACTCCATTTTTTTATTCATTATTAAACCTACTGCTGCATTACCCCTTTTGTATTTATAACCCTGTATTCACCTGACCAAAAGTCTTGTTCCTCCTGCCACTGAACTTCACTAATTCCCAGTTTATCTATCTTTAACCTATCCCTTTTTAAATTGTCTGACCTACCTGCCCGAATAAGGGATCTGACATTCCACGCTCCGATCCGTAGAACGCCAGTTTTCTTTCTCCTGCTAACAACGTCCCCTTGAGTAGTCCCCGCCCGAAGATCCGAATGGGGGACTATTTTACCTCCGGAGTATTTTACCCAAGAGGACGCCATCATCATTTAATCATACAGTAAAGCTGCATGCCCTCGGGAAAAATTACGGCTGTAGTTTCCCCTTGCTTTCAGCCGTTCGCAGTACCAGTTCAGCAAGGCCGTTTTGGTTAGTGTTACAGGGCCAGATCAGTCAATCATCCAGACGGTTGCCCCTGCAACTACTGAAAAGACTGCTGCCCCTCTTCAGGAACCACGCGTTTGTCTGGCCTCTCAACAGATACCCCTCCGCTGAGGTTGCACCTACGGTACGGCTATCTGTATTGCTGAGGCACGCAAGCCTCCCCACCAACGGCAAGGTCTATGATTCAAGGGGGAGGGGGGGGGGGGAGGGGGGGGGCGCTTTTCTATAAATACCAAAATTCATTATAAAACTATATTTGTTATCTATGAACATAGTGGAACATTTGACATCATTTCACTGTTTGGTGACTGAATGAAAAAGTTGAAATATCTTCCACGATATATTTTGCCCAAGTAAAAAAAATCGATCTACAGGAAAGAATCCGAATAAGTAATAAGAGACAGACAAGACCACAGATTAAATGTGCAAACGAAAAAATCAATTTTGCGATCGTCTAAGTCCGGTGGACGGTGCTCGGTGGACTAGAAGCATCTTAAATGTATTTATTGTTTCAAAGTTTACGGACATAGTAAAAGTTCCATGATATTTCAATCTCAAAACTATTTCGGAATAGTCCTCATACCTTCTAAAACTTAAACAAAACGAAAACACTCAACTGTATACTACTGAATGCTGTGCCAGACAAAGCGATTTAATGACAAGAAGCTGAGTCAAATGGGGTAAAAAAATAATCTTCAGAATTTACTGTGAAACTTATTGTGGCCCTTAGTCAAAGGATTAACAAAACAAAGAAAGTAAATAAGAATAAGAGTTAGATATGAAAGACGTAAACTGTTGTCTTTGGAATAAGTGTCAGTTACCAGTAGCTGGAATGTAATGAGTAGAATGAACTCAGAATAATGTGGCCGGTAGGTGTGCAGTCATGTGTGCCCCACACATGGGGATAGAGGTAGTGGCAAGAGTTGTGGGGAGGTGCTGCAGGGGAAATGACGAGTGCTGGAGGGGAAGAACCGCTCTAAACTTAAGCCTAGGCTCACATTTTTTGTAAATATTAAGTGGAACCTCTCCAGCTCACACTTACATGTTGACCATTCAAAAATATCTGCTGTCACCACTGTTTTTTTAGTATCTACGAAGAATCCCGCTGAAAATGGAACAAAAGCAGCGATTTATTTTCGTCTGGATTCTTAATATTTATTTATTTATTGAGTCCTTTGATCATATGTAGTACAGCGTACAGGATGATATTGGACTTATTACTAAGTTCAAAATGATACATATTTAAATAATCATTTTCCAACATGCTACCAATTTCAGTAGTTGTAGTTCTTACAATGATACAATGTTACAAAGTACAGTAGCTTTAGTTCTTAACAGCTATTCAGGTCCAAGTATTCCTTTACTGAGTAGAAACAGTGGTACTGTAGATATTCTCTGACAGATCTTTCAAAAGCACTAATCTTTTGTAAGCATTTTATACTATTTGATAGTCTATCATAGAGTTTAATATCCAGATAGCATGTACCTTTCTGATACAAACTGGTACTGGCTGGGGGTACATGCAAGTTATATTTTATTCGAGTATTATAATCATGTATATCTTTGTTTTTTAAAGTACTATCATTTCCTATCATATACTTTTTTTCGTACATTTGTGTGTCAACAATAAACATACACGGTAGAGGTAGTATATTCAGTGCTTTAAATATTGGTTTGCAGGACTGTCGAGCACCACTCCCTGTTATAATCCTAATGGCTCTTTTTTGTATTCTGAAAGTCCCTTGAGCTGCTGTGGAATTTCCCCAGAATATGAGTCCATACTTGAGATGGGCATTGAAGTACGCATAATAGTCACACAATAGTGCCTGTTCATGTATGCATGGTTATGGAAATTTAAGGCTACTGTTTTGTTGTAGTTCATTATCAACTGATTTTCTGCTGTCCAATTACTTAGATGTTTTGTAACTGTGTTTACTTCTTCTTGTATATCTTCATTGTTTGCTGCTTTTACCAGTATTGTTGTGTCGTTAGCAAACAGTATTACTTTGTGGGAATCAATATGTACATCCAAATCATTGATATATAACAAGAAAAGTAGGGGTCCCATTACCGACCCTTGCGGTAGCCCGTAAGTGACTAGGCTCTCTGATGATACATATTCTGTGATTAGTCGTGATTTATCATCTATATGTCTGATGGATACCTTTTGTTTACGGTCGCTGAGAAATGAACGAATCCAATCATTTGCCAACTCCCTAATTCCATAGTGCTCTAGCTTCTTGAATAGGGTTTTGTGATTTACCGTATCAAAGGCTTTGGTTAGGTTCAAAAATATACCTGTTGTTTGTTGTTTTTCATAATTTGTAGCTTTCGCAGAAATGTCATGTGTGGTGAATTTTGAGGAAAACCTACATTTCTCTCGTTTCCTATGCAAAAATTTGCTTCTTTTTCCAAAATACGTCGGAGTATACACAATGTCGCCTCACTGTCATGTTCTGAACACGGGCATTTGCGATAGCATTCTAAAACAGTGATTTATTAAATGAGGAACTATAGAGAAGTAAGGTCAATAGCTTCTGAAAAAGCAAATCCTCTGCACAAAAAATAAATATTTAATGTCTTTACCTATATTATTCCAAAACCCACAACATTTTTCATTTCACCAGCTATGGATTGTCCTTAAAAATTACATTCTTTCGGCGAAAAATTCTGTAGTTAGTGGAACAACACGGCGTTTACTGAAATTTGGCACAATAACTACACGGTAAAATACTTTCCTCTTTGCATGTTATCATTTGCCAAAATCTCATTTCGATATCTCAGACCGTTTATGAAATATGAGGAATGTTGTGGATATTTCATTCTGGCTTCATCGCTGGTGTGTGAGATCGCAGCTGAGATTTCTCGAGATTGGTGACAGATAGAGACATCCATCCAAGTCTAAGGAAAAATTAATTATATTAGCTAAATTTCATATGCAATAACATATTACGTAATACGCACCAAACGCTCGGCCAACAATTTTGGAGACTGGTCAATTTGTTTACCCATAGAATTACACCCGCCTGTGGTCGGAAGCTTACATTTCCTATGCGCGTCTTCATGTTTTTCATTAACAGAAATTCTTCACCATCTGAACTACATGTTCAACAACAGTTTACTCAGTGTGTGGAAGTTACATCAGCGTGAAGTGATATACAACAGATCGCAGCAAAATTTACAGGTTCACGTTTTCGGCGCGTTGACACCGTAGTGGAGGTCCTTCGATGACAGCTACAGCTGTAGTGATGTAACTCTGCTTCGAAAATGTACACTGGCGAAGTAAACAAAATACTGAAAAGGCTATAGGTCGGACTTAGTAAAACTTTCCTGTTCAATAAACAAAATGTTCGGAGTAGTTCAGTGGAGATATTTTCGACCGGTCGCAACTTTTTCTCTTTCATTGTTGTGTTAAAAAATAGTAAACTTGACAGTATTTTCTCTTTTCACAATAACATTAACCATTGCGCTAACTCACAGTCTCGTCGAAGGCTTGCCGAGAAAGCTCCTGAAGCTCAGGATCCTCCTTGTAGTCGTCCTTTCGCCTGAGATTCAGACCAAACACTTAAGGTCTCACTCGCAGCGTAACGGGAGTAAGAACGAAGTTGGAGCGCACTGGACTGGAGTCGAAAGTGGAGTGACCGTGGAGATAGTAAGACGGGCCGTTACTCACTGCAACATCCTGGCATTTCTTGTCGCCTTTCCCCTCTTGAATGCAGCGCAGCGCCTTCACAGACCATTCAAGACTCTAGTTCGAGGAATCACAAGGCGAAGATTTTCTGCTATCTTTCTAGAGCGCGCGTAGAGGGCCAAGAAAGCTATAACACGTACCTCTGAGGGTATATGCACTTTGGGACAGACGCGGAATCATCACACCGAGTCAACCGAACCAAGCGATTCCCAAGGACACGGTCGCGGGCACCGTGTTGTGGCGTGTGACGTCCCACTCGAAAGAGGCCCCACAAACATACATTTGCTTGAATTGCACTTAAAAGGTTTGTATAAAAATCAGACAACGAAATAAAATGAACATGTCATACCATATACTTGGGGGAATAAAGGCGAACCCGAAAAGGTGCCGGAAGTACCCGCCTTCGACTTGTAAACACAGTTGGAAACGACGCTGCAGGTTCTAGAATGTTGCTACCATGATGTCTGATGCTACCGCCTGGATTTCACGGATGATGTTCTCTCGTAAATCTTCCGAGTTGTGAGGTTTGTCCCTGTAGACCTTGCCCTTTAGGCCATCCCGGAGGAAAAAGTCAGGTGGTGTTAAATCAGGTGACCTTGGGGACCACAATCCTTTTCAAGTAACTGTGCCGGGGAGAACCGATTCGACCTAAGCCATAGTCACTCGAGACGTGTGGCATGTGGCTCCAACCTGGGGCTACCAGCTCAGCGTCCAGCTGGTTCTCAAACATTTCGATATAACCTGCACTTGTCACAGTAGACTTGACAGTAGAATTGACCCGATGATGCGATGCTACGATATTGCACGGAACACACGTATCTTAGGTGAATGCAGGGGTCTGTCGACTAGTGCAGGTAGATTTTCATTACATCAGAAACGCGTAGTCTGAGAGCTTACGTAGCCAGAGAAGTGGAACCACGCCTCATCACTGAACTATGTGTACTGCAATATTCCTGGCCTCTGAGCAATAAATTGCTCAGACCTGTGGCAAAATAGAATGGTTTATCTTTGGCATTGACATTCAGTTCCTGAACATCTGTAAACCTGTACGGCTACATGCCGATTTTCTTCGCAGGTCTGTGACATGTGCTCCGTGACATTCCAGATTCCTGAGATAAACGTCGAACAGACTTTGCAGGAGATGCCAGCCCTCTTTGTTGCACGTCAGTTCCTCCAATAAAGGCGGCCATCCCCTACCGAGAAGATCCAGCACCGTTCCACAACTCACCATCTTGTTCACTAACTTTTGTATGCAGCATTTAGACGGTATGTGCTGGTCACCAAACCGTCCAACGAACATTCGCTGACACGCCTTAGCGGAACAAGTATCCCACTATTGTCTCACAATACAGAATAGCAATACATTGTCACTAAACATCGAACACTGCGCTACAGCCACAGCGACGCGCGTAAACTGTTGAGTCTAACGATGTTGCGTCAAACGTCACAAATTACACTGTGCAATTTCAATGGAATGATTGCACATGTTCGTGGCGCCTCTTTGTAGTGGGACACACTATAAAAAGTCCCACAAAGGGTGTATGCATTTGGGGATGATGCGGTATCATCACACCGAGTCAGCTGAAGCAACCGATATGCGATATCGGCTTCAGCCCGTGAGTGACTGTTTTAAGGACACGGTGGCGGGGCCCGCCTTTCCGCGGTCACCGTGTTGTGGCGTGTGACGACCTACGCGCGCGGACAGACATGTCTATTACTCGGTAAAGCGAAAGGGATATCTGGTAGTAGCAGGAACTCACTTGGTCGCGTCACTAGGTACAGCCAAGCTCCAGTTGAAGTAGGGCATGTTGTTACTTGACAATGAAAGCTTGTTGTGAACAAAGTTACGACATGGACTAAATGTGATATTAGTGCAGAAATTTCTGCTCTGCTATGAACAGTAGAAGAAATATCAATTTTATGAGACTCCACGGATTATGTAGAACAGCATTGCACTTCAAAGCTAGCAAAGAATCTTAAACACAGAGGATGCGTGAGGCCGGGGACTGGGATCGGAGAGCGGACTGCATGGTGATGTGGATTAAGGTGAACGTTATTTTGTGCATAAAAACGTCTATAAAGCTTAATAAATTTCGTTATTTATTGTGCCGCTTTGGCTATTGCTATAATCAGTTATCAAAAACTTGTAGCTAAGAAAACAAGGTTGAATGTAAGCGTTAAAAATCTATGCTTAGTCGAACTGAGAACTTGTTTTTGAATATGTTGCCACTCCTTTGAGCCACTTTGTTGTTGTAGCTAATGGCGTGCCTTTTGTTTTTGTAGATGCTACCTGTTCAGATGTGTTGCGTGTGTGTCTGTTTGCTTATGTTCTGTGTGTCTGTGTTTGTATGTAGTGTTGCTCTGTTTGTTGGTGTATGTTCGGTGACTCATCTTGCTTCTAATTTTGTGGTTTAGTTTATGTGTCATGTTTGTTTGTATCCATCTTCAACAGTGTATGTAGTTCGCTTTTGTAGCTGTCCTCATTTACAGGAAGTTTATTCAATCTGTCTCAGAAACGGGATTGTTTATGTGTTGTAGGGTGGTTTGAGTTTTTGTCTATGGCTGTCGCTGGTTGTGGTGGGTCTAGTGCATATGGAGAATTGACGTTGGTTGTTGTGTCTGTGTACTGTGATGTCAAAGAAATTAAACTTTTTTCATTTCTAATTTTTTGGTGAATTTTATCTATGGGTGGATTGTGTTTGTGTCATTGTGGAGTTGTCATATGTGACCAAGTGTTTGATCTGGAAGAGTAACACAGTCATTCTACATTTGCAAAACACGTTACGGACATGAACCACAAGCCAAAACACACATGCAGCAACACCTCTCCATAGAAGCTTAGAATAAATGAACACATAGGTGTTGGTGAAACTTCACGGAAATATGTTTGGGCGCTAGACAAGAAGAAAGTGTGTTTGCCCAAGGCCAAACCACATTTCCATACGTATGCAGAGCTGCTACAAATGTTTCATTCCTTTCCAGAGTTCTATATTATTACATTATTATTACATGTACTACCGCCTTCAGTCACAGATGTGACTTCAATGCACAATACATTTCGAGCCCCGGATGGTATATCAATTTGCTTTCCAAATTTTCCTGAATAAATACAGTCACGGAAGAAACACTGACAGCAGTGTATAAAATTACGAAACATAAATATGACTGATGCAAGAATAGAACTGTAAAATTCAACGCATTAGAGTTGTGCCCATCAGTTGGCGTTATGAGAGCAGTGCCTTGACAAAATCAGATGTGTGTGAATTCCTAAGGGACCAAGCTGTTTAGGTCATCGGTCCCTAGACTTACACCGTACTTAAACTAACTTTAACTTTGATAAGAACAACACACATACCCGTGCCCGAGGGAGGACTCGAACCTCCGGCGGGAGGGGCCGCGCAATCCGTGACATGACGCCTCAAACCGCGCGGCCACTCCGCGCGGCAGTGCCTCGACAAAATGAATACAAAACAAAACAATGAACATTTTGCCTCGGAGCTGATATAAACGACGATGCGACCTTCAATTAACCTGGGGAGGTTAATCCACACAAGCTGAGACTCTGGGGCACTGAAAATCCTCATGCAGTTGTGGCACATGAACGAGTTTCGCCCAAGGTTAATGTTTTATGTGCAGTGCCACAGATGAAAGTGTATAGGCCGTTTTTCTTCTGTGGAAAACTGTGACGGATATCTCTTACGTTGGTATGCTGCAGCTGTGGTTGTTTCCACAACTGACTGCTGATTCCGAGAACTTAATCTGCTAACAAGATGGGTCACCGTCTCGTTGTAGCGTCGATGTTCGTTGCTAACTAAACGACGAACCTCCGCATCGCTGGGTTGGACGTAGCAGTGGTGCAAGTTATGTGGCTCTGTTCCCTTGGCCCACTAGATCGCCTGACCCAACGCTTCGTGGCGTTTTTCTTTGGGGCCACATTAAAGACCGTGTTTACGTACTCCCAGTGCCAAGAACACTAGAACAGGTCAAGGACGCATCAGTGTTTCTGTGATGACCACTGACAGGACGTTGATGCATAAGGTATGAAGCGAAATTGACTACCACTTCGGCTGTTCCCGGCGGAGGTTCGAGTCCTCCCTCGGGCATGGGTGTGTGTGTTTGTCCTTAGGACAATTTAGGTTAAGTAGTGTGTAAGCTTAGGGACTGATGACCTTAGCAGTTAAGTCCCATAAGATTTCACAAAAAATGGTTCAAATGGCTCTGAGCACTATGGGACTTAGCATCTGCGGTCATCAGTCCCCTAGAACTTAGAACTACTTAAACCTAACTAACCTAAGGACATCACACACATCCATGCCCAAGGCAGGATTCGAATCTGCGACCGTAGCGGTCGCGCGGTTCCAGACTGTAGCGCCTAGAACCGCTCAGCCACACCGGCCGGCAAGATTTCACACTACCGCTTGAAAGTGTGTCGTGTGACCAGGGAGGGAACTGTCGAAAATTTGTGGAGTGCAAAATTTAAACTTAGCGAGTTTAATGCATCAGTAACATTTGCACATGTCATGTTTTGGAAAACAAAGAGCTTCGGAAGCGAATGAATCATTTGTAGAAGCCTTGTACATTGTGAAAAAAACACGAGAAAAAGCAGAATTTCAGCCACAAGATGAAATATCTGTACTTAATTTTGGTGAAACGTCAAGTAAAAACTCAGGTGGAGGAAAACAGTCATACTAAAATTTGTACTGTTATAGTAGGTCCTACCTCAGAATGTTTTAAAGTAGACATGATACGCTAACGAAAAGAATAACAAAAGTTACAAAAGACGGGAAAAAGCCAGTGAAAAGGCAAGTAACTATAAAAATGATTTGAGTTGATCTGACGTGTTGCTCATTACTTTGCATTATCAAATGCCATGTGAAGCCAATTCCTAGTGAATCCTGCCATAGTGTTGCAACTTTTTCTGTATAATAGTGGACCTACGTTAAATGCTTATCTTATGGGAATTCGGCACTGGTGAGGAAATTGCAGCATTGTTGGAATGCCAGTGTTGTTTTAGTTGGAGTTACATGATTCGCCTACCATAATGCTTCACGGCAAAAATGCATCATTGCTATATGTCACCTAAGTCCGATGGCTCAGCTGCCGCTATAAAATTACAAATAAAGAACAGCTATTTGCAGCAACGTATAATGTTCATAATCAATAGACTTCGTGTTACTAAAGAGGCCATGCAAGGTGTTCGCAGTGTTTCCTGTCTACGAGGTCACCACCAACGTCACCAATGCCATGAAACGAAGTGCGCCTTTCCTAAACGATGAATATTCTTAGAAAGTTTCGATGCTGTGCCTTTAATATTTACAATTTCTGGAATTCCTGTATTATTCCATTGGTAAGAGAGGTGAAGGCCAGTCAGACACGTGGAATAACTTGATTTCTTTTTAATAGATTGATTGTTCAGACTGAGGAACGCACGCAGATGCTGGCTCGAATGGGGTCCGGGCGGAGATAAAGATGCGAATTTTTGGCAACTCTTTAACTCCACACGAATCTATCGCCGAATTAGTGGAGTACTGACACCGAGTTCTGTATACACCTACCAGGAACAAAGCAGTTCTCTGTCATGTGTCATACCAGTGTCGATAGCAGTGATACAACAGTTAAATGCGCAACAGAATTTACTTTCCTTTACTAACTTCTGTAACGTCTTTAGTACAGAAGCATACTGGCACCTACGAAACAAGTTATTTGCTGTTTTCTTTTTTCTTAAAAAAAGTTCTTTTTTCATGACAACGTTCATCATACATCAACAACCCACTACCTAACTAATTAGTGGGTCCTACAATTTACTACAATGCCACATGCAGCTAAATACAGTATACAGTAGTGTTTCATTAATTCTAATTGGCATGCTTGCTACATTATTTACTCTGCTTGGATCTACGAGTTATATTACTGTTCTACTGCACTACACATTGCAGTGTCACTGGTGTGCCAGCATGAGTATAAACCTACTTTTGAGGCTGTGCCCACCGAGCTAACCCCAGTGGGCATGCCCCTGCACTGGGCTGCCCCTAGAAACTGTACTATCGCTGCAGGATCCTAAATTATTAATTTCAAGAACTATATTTCTACTAAATTACATATATGACTAGCTATCTTAATGATATAGCTCAATGTCCTTCATTGGTGTGAGACGCACCTCCCTCCTAGTCCGTGACGTAGCGGATTCCGACCGTAACGGCGGTCGACCAGCCCTGGTCCTGGGGGTATAGGGTAGGTGCGTAGTTACTTCTTTTGGCAAATATTTACTTTCATAGATTATCCCTCAGACATTCCCTTAATGTCTTGGTGGAAACCTAGTTAGCAAAACTGTTGAGGATCTCAAAGGTATTCCGCTATCTTAATAGGTGATAAGCGTCGTGATTTGGTAGCTGTTGCCGCCAGGCATTTAGGCCAGGTGCGATTTGATGGAAGGTTTCTTAACAGACAGAACTTAGTATGTCGTCACAAGCGAAAGTAACATCCCGCGAAACACATGGGTCTGTAAAATAAGCGTTACTAGACACTATACACGAGTTATCGCACTTATTTACCTCCTCTGAAGTACAGCTTATCAAGTGTGTTGTACCTAGGGTAGCAATTTAGCGGCTACTGTGGTACAAACGTTGTCGTGAATCATTACTCTCTCAATAACCACAAAATGTCTAGATTTTAAATAGATTTTTTTCCCTACGGTTCCCTACTGTACTTACGAAGTAGTAAAATTAAATTTGTCTTATAGAAAACGTTTATTACACATATCGTAAGACAAATTCAGTATGTTTATTCCATTTTTCTGCTTTTGTGCAAGTTTTGCTCCATAGCCGCGTGAACAGAGGCGATGTTGGACTTTTATGTTATGTCTCGGCAAGCTGTGAGCAGAGTAAAGAAGTTTACAAGTCGCAATGATAGGAGCGGAGCATCAGTTCCGGCATTTTTCTGGTAACGTGAGGAAATCTTCTGAAAACTTTACTCGGAACCGGGAGATTGGGACCATTTATAATTTTTTTCTGGTACAGTGTTGTACTCGATAAAATACGAAGTCCTTGCTCACGCTTGAGTGAGTGAATGTGTGTGTTCCTTTGTCATTGGCCTGAAGGTCGTTAATATTGCAACTCCATGAAAGAGGCATGAGGTGTACTGCATCCTTGGATAGTATTTCAACGTAACCGTACCAAGTAGGTAGAACTAACGCCGCATACGTTTTACATACTGTATAACAAAAAAATTACGCAGCGAATTTGTCTTTCAAAAATATAAGTTATATATTATATCTGCAGTATGCTGTTTCCATGCAACGGCACAGTCAGGATTTATGACAAACATGTTACCCTTACCGTTAAATGTCAGTTACTGACGCATCAACGATATAAGTCCTCAAGATGTACTCTGATATTGAAGACAAACGACCAAAATGGTCAGACTATGACATGAGTTACAGTATCGAAGGAAGTAGATTCGTAGCTTCGCGTCTTGCTATATGCTAATATTTTTTTTTCTTAACACATTCTGGGACTTTCTTATGAGTGTAATACAAGTAAAAAATTTGTTAAGGGTTTCGTGGCCACTTGTTGACAAACGAAAGACCTTTGCAAGTAGCAAGAGGAGAACCCCACAAGAAATGACCATTGAAAAGCTCTTGGACTTTGACGCGCCAGGTAAATATAGTCTGAGACCGCGAGCTCGACTCCAGTCCGCCAACAACAGCGAAGGATGATGCATTGACAATTCCAGTCACTCGTGCTGGTGAAAAGTCAGAAAAATCATCAAACAAACGTCTGCCGAAGAACCCGAGGCACAAGCCAACAGGCAGTTTGTTAATACAAGGAAGTTCTTCAAATTGACTGTTATTTATATTCCCGTCTGATTAGAAAAGGAAGAATGAAACAAATATTTGGCTGTTTATTTGGTAATACGTGGATATTTCGGAGTGTGTGCTTTTGCAGGAAGATAGACAGCTTAAATTCCTGTGAGTGAAACGAGCAGCAGTGACATGTACACTACTGGCCATTACAATTGCTACACCACGAAGATGACGAAGAAATGCGTACCATCACGTTACCCACTTTGATAAAGGCCGGATTGTAGCCTTTCGCGATTGCTGTTTATCGTATCGCGACATTGCTGTTCGCGTTGGTCGAGATCCAATGACTGTTAGCAGAATATGGAATCGGTGGGTTCAGGAGGGTAATACGGAACGCCGTGCTGGAGCCCAACGGCCTCATATCGCTAGCAGTCGAGATGAGAGGCATCTTACCCGCATGGCCGTAACGGATCGTGCAGCCACGTCTCGATCCCTGAGTCAACAGATGGGGACGTTTGCAAGACAACAACTATCTGCACCAACAGTTCGACGATGTTTGTAGCAGCATGGACTATCAGCTTGGAGACCATGACTGCGGTTACCCTTGACGCTGCATCACAGTCAGTAGCGCCTGCGATGGTGTGCTCAAGGACGAACCTGGGTGCACGAATGGCAAAACCGTTTTTTCGCATGAATCCAGGTTCTGTTTACAGCATCATGATGGTCGCATCAGCGTTTGGCGACATCGCGGTGAACGCACATTGGAAGCGTGTATTCGTCATCGCCATACTGGCGTATCACCCGGTGTTATGGTATGGGGTGCCATTGGTTACACGTCTTGGTCACCTCTTGTTCGCATTGACGCAACTTTGAACAGTGGACGTTACATTTCAGATGTGTTACGACCCGTGGCTCTACCCTTCATTCGATCCCTGTGAAACCCTACATTTCAGCAGGATAATGTAGGGCCGCACGTTGCAGGTCCTATACGGGCCTTTCTGGATACAGAAAATGTTCGATTGCTGCCCTGGGCAGCACATTCTCCAGATCTCTCACGAACTGAAAACGTCTGGCCAATGGTGGCCGATCAACTGGCTCGTCACAATACGCCAGTCACTAATCTTGATGAACTGTGGTATCGTGTTGAAACTGCGTGGCAGCTGTACCTGTACACGCCATTATGTTTGACTCAATGCCCAGGCGTATCAAGGCCGTTATTACGGCCAGAGGTGGTTGTTCTGGGTACTGATTTCTCAGGATCTATGCACCCAAATTGCGTGAAAATGTAATCACATGTCAGTTCTAGTATAATATATTTGTCCAATGAATACCTGTTTATCATCTACGTTTCTTCCTGGCGTAGCAATTTTAATGGACAGTAGTGTATTTTCTTCGCTGTCAGAATATCTAGCTATTGGAGAGTAGGTAGGGAGAACAGTTTTTGCGCATGCGCGAAGTAAGCTGCTTCTTACGTCACTTCCGTCTGGAACAGATGTGTGTTATAGGTTTAACGTTTTTTCTGCAGCGACCGCTGCCGCGCTCAGTGGATATGCAGCTTTACGACAACACCGGTAACATGACAGCAACGCATTGCCCTTTCAAACCATTATCGGTTCTGCGTGCAGCATCATGCTGGATGTATGCACATGTGCAGGCAATGAAAAGAACGAACGTTGCCAGAATACATTGCATATGTCCTGTAAATCTTGTGGTATGATTTGCGGTCCAGTTGCGTACCCAACACGATAACCTCTAACTCACAAAACTGGCAATTTTGACAGCTGCCACTACATGTTTGACCTTTTAAGGCCAGTGGCTGTGTCTGGTAGTCGAGGCATGCAGGGCATTGTCTTTCATCAAGATAACGCAGGACTGCATCTTGAGTGTGCTGTTCTGGCCTACATCGATGAGGAGAGTGTTCGGCTGCAGTCCTGGTCTGTTGGTTCTCCAGATCTCTCACCCAACGGAAACATCTGGTCGTAGGTTCCCGAGGGAGTGACACGTGACCAATTGCCAACCACTTATCTGGCGTGGAGTTGAAGCAACACCGAAGCCCTTGAGAAAGAAAGGCCACAACTCTTACGTCACAGCTCGTGATATGACACGTGTCATGAACGCCAACAGCTGTTTCTGGTAGGCAGGCAGCGAGTCACTATTTCAGCAAGCAAACTCTCGATAGATAAGACCTTTAATATGTATCTTATCACTGGCGTATTGATTTCCTGTGGGCCTTGTACCGAGCCGAGCGTTCGTGAGTATGACAGACGGAGACTAGAGTGACGCCACAAGTTCATTGTGGGGCCCATATTTCTCGTGGTCTCCGAGCAGCATAGAATGACGCACTGTACCTGCATCTGTCATCCAAGCTTGCTTACAATGGATGAGGAGCCTGGTGGGAGCCGTTGATGCTACCATAGGTTACAGCGCTATGCTGTAAATTTCGCACGCCACGTAGGGAAACACGGGGCAGAGTGCGATAGCGAAAACCGGAGAATGCAAAAACCTATTGTAGTGACCTTTAACTATCTCTCTGAATGGAAGGGAATGTGCGACAGCCATTTCGACTTGGTTTGGTCGTCCTTCACGTTTCCAGATGTGTTTTTTTCGCTATTAATTTGGCAGGAAACGAGAGATAAACCGTTAAATGTTAAATTTACCCCCTTAAATGACATGTAATCTTAAAGTATTAGGTCTACAACTTTGCTTCCACCGTTTTACAATAGACGGCAGTAGTGGAAAGTAGTGATGTAAGTCGTTCGTCGCAAGTGTCATACAGTAAGCTTAGGCATTTGAGAACATAACGCCATCAAAATATCAGTCGATTTTTGATTGCATCATAAAGTTGTTCTCGACTGAATACGTCAACTTATGAGCCCAGCTCTCGTCATGTGCGAGAGGTTTTAATTTTCTGCTTTGACATGAAGAAATCTGCGGCTGAGGCTCATAAAAAGCTGGGTAAGACCTATGATGAGACGCCTGTTAGTGACAGAACTTCGCAGAAAATGGTTTCCATGCTTCAAGAATGGTGGTTTTGACGTCGAAGACCGGCATGGTTGTGAAAGATAGAAAGCTTTCGACGGGAACAATTACAGGAGATCGTTATCGAAAGCAGTTGACGTGTTTGAGCCGATCACTGCAAGACAAACGGCCACACTACAGCGATAGGCATGAAAAAATGATTTTGCAGCATGACATTGAACGACCCCATGTCGCAAATCCCGTCAAAACATACTTGGAAACGTTGAAATGGGAAGTTCTACCCCACCCGCTGTATTCTCCAGATATTCCTCTCTCTGACTGCCACCTTTCTCGATCTGTGACACACGACCTAGCTGACTAGCGCTTGCAGTAATATGAACAAGTTCAAAATTATATCGATTGATGGCTTCCCTCAAAAGATGCCCAGTTTATACGCTGTGGGATACGTATGCTGCCCTAAAGCTAGGAGAAAGCAGTGGCCAACGATAGCCAATACTTGTGAATTTTTTGTAAGTTTTTCACAATAAAGTCTCTAACTTAAAAAAAAACCCGCGGAAGCAAAGGTGTATACCTAGTACATGCCATTTGCTACACATTAGTTAAATATCACGTTTAAATCCGTCAGTTGTTATGCTCCGTAAAAGTTGCTAACCCGAAATGTGCCCTTGGGGCCATACGCGTCAGAGCAGAATGGGATAGCGTCCCGTTTTGCCCCGCTCTTTTTTGATGCAGTTACATTTCAAACTAAGCATTTCTTTTAATTTCCTTGCTTTTACAGATGGTATCAACTTACATTAGTAAGACTGGTAGACAGCAGTTACATATTAAAACAATGAAAATGTCAGCTTCACGCATGTTATCTTCTGAAATGGAAGTTTTAGAAGCATCCAGCGTTGGAAAGATACTTTCGTAATGCTAAGAGTAATCCCAATTACACAATTTACAAATCAGATGGGAAATTTAAAAATATTTTCACTGCAGAGCAGGAAGACGAACTTGTAGCGTACGTGAGGTGAATCAAGAGTAGACCTTTTAGTCGAACTATGACACACTTCATTGTCAGATCATTGACCTATGAACCAGAAGAAAGGAATAGCTTAGCATACAGATTTCACAAAGAAACTTGTCTGAGATGTTTCATAGCATTTACTACTATGCAACCTATGTTGTTTATTAGCAAGCCATAAAATACACAACTGGCCATTAAAATTGCTGCACCACGAAGATGACGTGCTACAGACGCGAAATTTAACCGACAGGAAGAAGATGCTGGGATATGCAAATGATTAGCTTTTCAGAGCATTAACACAAGGTTGACGCCGGTGGCGACACCTACAACGTGCTGACATGAGGAAACTTTCCAACCGATTTCTCATACACAAACAACTGTTGACCGGCGTTGCCTGGTGAAACGTTGTTGTCATGCCTCGTGTAAGGAAGAGAAATGCATACCACCACGTTTCCGACTTTGATAGAGGTCGGATTGTAGCCTATCTCAATTGCGGTTTATCGTATCATGACATTGCTGCTCGCGTAGGTCGAGATCCAATGACTGTTAGCAGAATATGGAATCGGTGGGTTCAGGAGGGTAATACGGAACGCCGTGCTGGATCCCAACGGCCTCGTATCACTAGCAGTCGAGATGACAGGCATCTTATCCGCATGGCTGTAACGGATCGTGCAGCCACTTCTCGATCCCTGAGCCAACAGATGGGGACGTTTGCAAGACAACAACCATCTGCACGAACAGTTCGACGACGTTGGCAGCAGCATGGACTATCAGCTCGGAGACCATGGCTGCGGTTACCCTTGACGGTGCATCACAGACAGGAGCGCCTGCGATGGTGTACTCAACTACGAACCTGGGTGCACGAATGACAAAACGTCATTTTTTCGAATGAATCCAGCTTCTGTTTACAGCATCATGATGGTCGCATCCGTGTTTGGCGACATCGCGGTGAACGCACATTGGAAGCGTGTATTCGTCATCGCCATACTGGCGTATCACCCGGCGTGATAGTATGGGGTGCCATTGTTTACACGTCTCGGTCACCTCTTGCTCGCATTGACGGCACTTTGAACAGTGGACGCTACATTTCAGATGTGTTAAGACTCGTGGCTCTATCCTTCATTCGATCCCTGCGAAATCCTACATTTCAGCAGGATAATCCACGACCGCATGTTGCAGCACCTGTACGGGCCTTTCTGGATACAGAAAATGTTCGACTACTACCCTGGCCAGCATATTCTCCAGATCTCTCACCGACTGAAAACGTCTGGTCAATGGTGGCCGAGCAACTGGCTCGTCAGAATACGCCAGTCACTACTCTTGATGAATTGTGGTATCGTGTTGAAGCTCATGGGTAGCTGTACCTGTACACGCCATCCAAGCTCTGTTTGACTCGATGCCCAGGCGTATCAAGGCCGTTTTTTCGGCCAGAGATTGTCGTTCTGGGTACTGATTTCTCAGGGTCTATGCACCCAAATTGCGTGAAAATGTAATCACATGTCAGTTTCAGTATAATATATTTGTTCAATAAATACCCGTTTATCATCCGCATTTCTTCTTGGTGTAGCAATTTTAATGGCGAGTAGTGTAGAAGAATGGAGAAGAAATTTGAAGATCTGTTAAATGACGATCAGTTTCGCTTCAGGAAAGGGAAGGGCACCAGGGAAGCTAGTCTGACGTTGCGTTTGATAATGGAAGCAATATTTACGGAAAATCGAGACGTCTTCATAGAATTTGATGATCTAGAAAAAGCGTTCGGTAATGTACAACTGGGGGACATGAAAAAGGGTGCAAGCTATAGGGAAAGACGCGTAACACACAAAATATACACGAACAAAGAGGTAAAACTAAGAATCTAAGACTAAGAGCGGAGACCCGAGATTAGAATCGGTTTAGGACAGGGATTGAAGAAACAATGACGGACATGAAAGAAACGTTCAGGACTGGGACTAGAATTCAGCGCAAAAGGACATCGCTGATACCCATTCCAGTGACATTAATGTGACTATCGCCTATCTTGGACGTCAGTGTGCAATAACCACTCACAGACGGTAGGTGGCAGTGCTAGCAGTGGAGCGTATATAAAGCGTGTCGGGGGACGAAGGAAATACAGCAGTCGTGGTCTTAATGTGGAAACGGAGCGATTTATCTGATATCCAAAAGGATTGGTTTTTGGGCCAAGGGTGAAAGTATTCTCAAAACGGCTAAATTTGTAAATTTTTTCGCGTGTCACCATGGTTAAAGTGTACCGTGCATGGCAAAACTGAGCTATGCAAAACCGGCGCTGGAGCAATTGTGGTGCACCGTGGACCATAGATGACAGGGGTAGCGATGGCTGCGGAGATGGAACACATGTGCAACTGTTGAGCAACTGACCGCCCACATGAACCGAGGGGAGTCTCCTCAATGACGGTTCAGCGAATTTTGCTGCATATGGCGCTCTGCAGCAGGCGCCTGGTTCGTACATCCATGCAGACTGCTATTCCTCGGCAAAGAACGGAACTGGGTGTCCACTGAGTGGCGATGAGTGGCCTTCTCAGATGAATCATATTTTATGCTCCATCGGACACTTTGCAGTCGGCGTGCACGGCGTGCAACTCCTGAAAGCAAGCACCTTGTAACACTCGTCGGAAGAATCCAGGCTGGAGGAGGGAGCGTTATGGCTTGCAGAATTTTTTCGTGGCAAGGATGTTGTCGCCATTCTGGAAGGCACAATAGATCAACACAGGTATGCATCTATCCCTGGTGACCATGTCCTCTCCTAAATACAGTTTGTTTCTCCTCGGTACGATAGTGTCTACCAGCAGTGCACTGCAACGTGTCACACAGCTCGCAGCGTGCGTGCGTGGTTCGAAGAACATCAGGGTGAGTTTACCGTACTCCCCTGGCCTCGAAGCTCCCCGAAAATAAAGCCAGAAGACGGTCTGTGTGGCAACTTCGATCGGGCTGTTCGTGCCGTGGAGTATCAACCAAGAAACGTAGCGCAGCAGCTGGCCACGGCACTCGAGTCGGCATGACTTCACACTCCCGTCGGTAACTTCCAGAATGGAAATGGAAATGAGTGTTTGGCGTCATTGGCCGGGAGACCACTGCGGAGCAGGTCCGGCCGCCTTGGTGCAGGTCTTATTACATTCGACGCCACATTGGGCGACGTGCGCGCCGGATGTGGATGGAATGATGATGAAGACAGCACAACACCCAGTTCCTGAGCGGAGAAAATCCCCGGGAATCGAACCCTGCCCCGTAGGACGGCAATCCGTCACGCTGACCACTCAGCTATCGGGGCGGACCATCCAGAATGTCACTGACTCTCCTCCTGTACATCTACGCTGTAAAATGTGGTTATTCAAGCTTCAGAAATGTCGTCACATTCATGAGAGTAGACCGTGTATTGTCTTACAGTCTGAAATAACTTAAACAATTTTAGCCAAAACAACACGTTGAAAGTGAAATTCATGGGAGAACTGGCAGGAAATCTTGAAATAAAATCATGAGTAAGACAAGGAGATGCCTTGTTGCCCGTAATTTTTAACTAAATATTAGAGATATTGGTTAGAGAGTGGAGGAAGGCTATAAATACTAAGGATGTGCAACGAGGAAGAAAGCCAAACAACATCACTGTAGAACGTCTAGCAATTACAGATAGCGTAACACTTATTAACAGACTCACTAGAAAGTGCACAAGAACAAATCACAGAACAACAACGGCAAACAACAGAAGTATAGCTGCCATTATCATCTGAAATCACACAGTTCATGACGAACATCAATAATGCAACTCAAAAGCTTTGACTAAATAACAACACACTATATAAAGTAGACCGCCGGCCGGGGTGGCCGAGCGGTTCTAGGCGCTCCAGTCTGGAATCGCGCGACCGCTACGGTTGCAGGTTCGAAACCTGCCTCGGGCATGGATGTGTGTCATGTCCATAGGTTAGTTAGATATAAGTAGTTCTAAGTTCTAGGGGACTGATGACCTCAGAAGTTAAGTCCCATAGCGCTCAGAGCCATTTATAAAGTAGACTGTTTTAAATATTTAGGAGAATGCATATCAAACAACATAAAGGAAATACAGAAATAGAAACTGGAACATATAAAATTGAGAGGTCCATTCAGATGACAAGAAACATATAAATTAAAAATACTTTATCGTGGAAGACGAAACTGAAACACTATGAAACAGTGGTAAGACCAGGAATACTCTACACAGTGAAAATTCTTAAACCGACTATGAAGAGAGAGCTCGACGAATTAGTAAAATTGAAAGCAGAATCCTAAGAAAAATACTAGGACCCAAAAGCAGCAGTGAATCAGAGTACAGATTATCATCTAATGCAGAACGAAATCCGATGGTTGAAAAGTTAACAGATGTAATGAGAAAAAGGAAATTAAAATTCGATGGGCACAAATGCGCTATGAATAATGATAGAATAACCAAACAGAATTTTGTCTTACTAAACAATTAGAAATACAAAATTACATGGCTGGGAGTTAACAAGATGCAAGAACCGACTACTCGGGTAGTAGGGTGCTGTGTAGAGGGGACTGGGCGGTTTTTTAGATTAGAGGGTCTCGGGAAAACGCAGAAAGGGCTTCAGTTTCACACACAGGAACGAACACAGTAGTTGTAAATTTCCGTAGCTGTGACGGAGAAGAACCAGAGCTCCAAGTGCTAACAGAAAACATTGAATCTCAGATAATTATAGCACGGAAAGCAGGCTAAAGCCGGAAATAAGTTCAGTCGAAATTTTTACAAAGGGCTTAACCGTGTTCAAAAAGGATAGATTAAATACGGTTGCCGGTGGAGTGTTAACTGCTGTCAGAAGTAGTTTACTTTGTAGTGAAACTGAAGAAGATAGTTCCTGTGAGCTAGGATGGGTGGATATTATACTTCATAACAGAAATCAATCGATAATTAGTTCATTTTACCGGCTCTCCGATTCCGTTGATACAGTTGTTGAACAGTTCAAGGAAAGCTTGAGTGTCATTTCAAATAGGTACACCATTCATACAATTATAGTTGGTGTTGGCTTCTATCTACTCTAGAGATGCTGCCGAAGATACATATTTGAAGTTGGCGGTAGGCATAAAACGTCGCCCGAAATAGTACTAAATGCATTATGAGAAAATTTAGAACAACTAGTTCAGTAGCCCACTTGAAGTGTAAATGGTTGTGAAAACATATTTGACTTCTTAACAATAAATAATCCATACTAAACAGGGCCCATCATGGCACACACATGGATTACTGGTCAGAAAATTTTTGTAGTTGAACTGAGTGTGGTAACATCTAAAGCCACCAAAAATAAACACAAAGTACCTCTATTGAAAAAAGCAGATAAAATTTCGCTTGATATCCTCCTAAGAGAGTGTCTCCACACCTTCCAATCTGACTATTGAAGCGTAGATCATATAAGATTCAAATTCAAAGAAATAGTGTCGACGGCAATGAGAGAAATATACCAAATAAATTAATAAGAGATGGAAACTGATCCCCCATAGTACACCAAACGGTTCAGAACACTTGCAGAAGCAACGACAAAAGCATGCCAAATTTAAAAGAACAGTAAATCCCCAAGATTGACGAAGTTTTCCAAAAGCGCGAACTTCAGTGCGAGATTCTTTTTAATAGTTTCCACAGCAAAACTCTGTCTCGAAATCTGGCAGAAAAACCAAAGAGATTCTCGTAGTATATAAAGTACACCAGTGGCAAGACGCAGTCAATACCTTCACAGCGCGATAGCAGTGGTGATGTTATTGGCGACAGTGCCGCTATATCAGAGTTACTAAACACAGTTTTCCGAAATTCCTTCACAAAACAAGACGACGTAAATATTCCAGATTCGTATCGAGAACAACTGCCGACGTGAGTAGCTTTGAAGTAGACATCCATGATATAGTGAAGCAGATAAAACTCTTAAGAAGACAATGCCTCCGGTCCAGATTGTGTACCAGAAGTTGCACAAAATCACACCAATACCCAACAAAGGAAACAGCAGAAATCCGCTGAATTACAGACCCAAACCACTAATGTCGATTTTCAGTAGGATTTTGGAACATATACTGCGCTCGAACATTATGAATCAGTTCGAAGAAAACGATTTACTGAGAAATAGCCAACACGGATTCAGAAAATATCGTTCTCGTGGAACACTACTAGCTCTTTATTCTCACGAAGTAATTCGTGCTATCCACAGGAGACTTCAAATTGATTCCATATTGTTAGTTTTCCAGAAGGCGTTTGACACCGTTCCCCACAAGTTACTTCTAATTAAACTGCGTGCCTATGGAATATTGCCGAAGTTGTGTGACTCGAATATGACAACGGAAAGTCATAGGGTAATACAGAAATAATATCTGGTGTTCCACAAGGAAGTGATATAGGTCCTCTGTTGTTCTTCATGTACATAAGCGGTTTAAGAGACAATCTGAGCAGCCCTCTTAGATTATTTGCAGATGATGGTGTCATTTACTGTCTTGTGAAGTCATCACTTGATCAAAACGAATTGCAAAATCATTTAGACAAGATATGTCTGGAGAAAAAAGCAGCAGTTGACATTAAATAATGAAAAGTGTGAAGCCATCCATTTGAGTACAAAAAGAAATCCGCTAAATTTCGTTTACACGATAATCCACAGAAATTTGACTCAGCTAAATACTTATGGATTACAATTACGAATAGTTTAATTGGATCAATCACACAGATAATGTTGCGAAAAAATCAAACCAAAGACTGCGATTAATTGGTAGAACACTTAGAAAATGTAGCAGGTCTACTAAAGAGACCGCTTGCACTACGCTTATTCACGCTCTTCTGGAATATTGCTGTGCGGTGTGGGATCCACTTCAGATAGATTGACGGAGGACATCGCGAAAGTTCAGAGAATGGTAACTGATTTCGTATCATCGCGAAATAGGGCAGAGAGTGCCATGGATGTGATACACAATTTGGGGTGGCGTTTTTCGCTGCGGCAGGACCTTCTCATGAATTTTCGATCACCAACTTTCTCCTCAGAGTGTGACATTATTTTATTAGCATCCACCTACATAGAGGTCATCATAATAAAATAAGAGAAGTCAGAGCTCGAACGGAAAGATGTAAGTGTTCGTTTTCCCGTGCGCTGTTCGAGAGAGGAATGGTAGAGAAGTAACTTAGAGGTACTTCGCTGAACCCTGTGCAGGCACTTAGTTGCGAATTGCAGAGTGATCATATAGATGTAGATGTAAATAGAAATAGGAAGACATATCGAAACTGGGAGAGTCGATGTGAACACACTGAGAAACCGAACGCCTTTTAAAGAAAGAATAGACAAGACATGTTTCCAGGACAGGAAAAAATCAAAAAATAAAAGAAAGTAGTCACAAAAAGAGAAGGAACAACATGGAAAGGATAATTTCAAGGGAGTATATGAGCATGACGATACATGTAAACCACTAATGAAATGTATGCCCTAAGCATTTGTTTGTGAGATATGGCGCATTTTGTTTCTAGTTTAACAAGTTAATATTTTAAAGAATTTCTATTACACTCGCTCGCCACCTATAATATTGTTACCGTACACTTCGTCCTTCTCCTGTCGACAACGTTGCCAAACTTGATAACTGTACCTGATTCAGTGTATATCGTACATATACTTTATTAAATACTTTTAGCTTCGAAAATGTGCGCTCAACTTTTTCAACGGCCACAGGTTCCTAAAGATATATCAACAGAGTTATGCATATGATGAGGTACCACGTATTAGCTCTACGACAAGCAGTTCCCATGAAGTTCTTACCAATACCACAGCACTGTATGCGTCTGCAACTTACGCCATTATTTAAGACAAGGTATTTAGTTGCGAATAAATGATGTTAATCGTCGGGTGAATAAAGTGTCATTACAAGTTTAGTCAGAGCTATGTAAGCCTTCTTTATTGTTGTTATTCGTCTTTCACAGTTGTTGCTACTTTCATCCAGCAGTCTGTGGAATGATACCTTATGTCAGCAGTGTTCCTAAAAGTTCAGGTCAGCTCAGATGTCAAGTCTTTAGATACTACCTAGATATTGATTCTTTCTACTACTTTACGTGGAATAACAAAGATGTAGGATTAAGTTATGTTTTTAAGACGCATCGCTACATTTCGTTCGTTGCGCACAAGAATTATATCAATGACTATCTCTTCAAGTGCATAAATGTTATCGTATATGTCATTGAATTTAATGTTTTATAGGGCTACATTGGGAGAACTCGCGGAACAATTTTTTAAATCCTTCTACAGCAGCATTATAAGGCCAAAACGTTTGTAGATGTTCCAGGATAAATAGCTGTTTGTTGATTATCCCCTACAGTACTTTTAAGAACTATATTTAAGTTTTAAATTGATACTTTTTCACACATCATTGGATACGACTATCAAGACCACAGCCTTGGCTGCAGCCTTTGCACACATCATAGCCCATTCATTCTGTATATTCAGTTAACTAACGTTCGAGTCCTATTGCAGATTGGCCTTTGATCAGGGTGAAGGAGGTAAATGATTTTCGTCTCTTTGCCTCTGAAAGATTTTGCCCAACCGCCATGAACTATCTGAATATGGCGAAGAAGTTCACTTTGCAGATGGATTTTACTAATCTCCACTTTTCTTTCCAGTTTAATTTTTTCTTTCTGTTTTTCGTTCTGTTTTTCCTCGGGTGTCCCAAATACCCCAGCCTAGTTACACCCTGCTATCGTCGCTGGACGATTTCCACAATTACGTAGTGATTATTTTCCGCACGTCCTCTAAGAGTAAACAACGTGCCGCAGTTCTCAACAATACAGGGGTCCCTCTGGCTGCCCACGCCGTTGCTTAGCATTGGTTCCAGATGAGACAGCTGGTGAGCAGCCTGGATGTATCCACCCTCAGTCAGCAAGATCTTAAGAAAACGGTGAAATGCAGTAAGAGCGCGGAGCGACGACAGCTGTCAAAAGGTAAGCCCCAACAAATATATGCGTTTTGCCATTCCGTGGCACCCGAAACACAGGCCTCAAATCGAATGAAGTTTTCTGCAGACGCACAACATAAAGTCTCAGAGATGTATATGTATAATGAATATGAAGGTATTCCACATGACAGTTACATTCAGTGTAATCTGATTTTGTAACTGAGCCGTCTATACTAAAACTTATATCACGGCTTGTCTGAAGGAGTGTTCGCCTCTTTCTTTTGGTAGCTGTGCCTGCCTGTAACTTTTTTGCCTAGATTATTTTGTGTACAATTCCAAACCTACAACAGGTGTCACAGAATGTAGCAAGACACTGAAATCCTGCAACTATAGGATCTCGTACTATGTGAATAACACCACAACCCAGTGTATTATCAGTAGCAAAGACAAGACCTAATTACTAGCCAACATCTGGGCGTACAAAATTGACTATGATCAGCTTTAAATAGTTCTGTCAAGCGGAGACATAGCAACTAGGCTCGCTGAACATGAACCCAGCTAGAGGGTGTAGCATTAACATTCCACATCCGCTGATCAGGTGTTGCTTGAGGGCCACAGAGCCATGTCCTACACTTAGCAAACAAAGGCCAAAAAGTCAGCATGTTGGAAGCTCTGTAAATCAACAAACATGTAGCCGACAGTTCTGATTTAATCTTAAATGCCCAAGCGCGTATTAATCCTTCCCCTCTTCTAACCTTACACGATCCTCTCAATTTGCCATTACTCCTCACACTGTCTGTTCCTTCCTATTGCTCCATTGTCCTCCATTTATCGATTTTTTATCGTGATTGGCTATGTACTACACACATTCTGTTGAAACAATTGTCAAATTCCTTCTTTTTCTTGGTTTCTCTATCTCTTTCCATCAGTAACACCTCTTGAAGTATTATTACCATGTAGTAATTTTATAATATTTATTTATTTAATTTAAACTGTTATATAGACACTGTGTTATTTTCTTAGTTAACTTAATGTTTACCCTGTATACTTCTTTATATTTATTTATTGTTCAGTTCTTTATCTTTTAATTTGAACTAGCACGCTACTGTCAAAGAAGACATTTGCTGGACGTTTGTGTTTCAGTCTAGGTTAGTAACATAATTTCCAACTTTGTACACAAACATTGTAACTTCTTTGGCGACGATAGTCAGTTAAAGTTTAATGATAGACTTGCAAACCGAAAACCGGCAAAGTTGAATAAATGTATATTGTGGAACATAAAACAATAGTACTTTTTATTTATTAACGCACAGACGTTGGAATAGAGCCGATAATATTTATTTATTTATTGTTCCGTGGGACCAAATTAAGGAGAAGTCTCCATGGTCGTGGAACGAGTCAATACATGAAATTATAACACGATATTAGAAACCGATAAAATGAAATTTAAAAAAACATATTCAGGTGACAAGTCGTATGTTTAAATGAAGAAAATCGACAATGTAACACTGGAATTTGCTTAATTTTTTAGCTCTTCCAGGAGCTCCTCGACAGAATAGGAGTGAGCCATGAGGAAACTCTTCAGTTTAGACTTAAAAGTGTTAGGGCTACTGCTAAGATTTTTGAGTTCTTGTGGAAGCTTATTGAAAATGGATGCAGCAGAATACTGCACTCCTTTCTGCACAAGAGTCAAGGAAGTGCATTCTACATGCAGATTTGATTTCTGCCTAGTATTAACTGAGTGAAAGCTGCTAACTCTTGGGAATAAGCTAATATTGCTAACAGCAAACGACATTAAAGAAAATATATACTGTGAGGGAAATGCCAGAATTCCCAGATTTTTGAATAGGGGTCGACAAGAGGTTCTCGAACTTACACCACATATAGCTCGAACAGCCTGTTTTTGAGCCAAAAATACCCTTTTTGAATCAGAAGAATTACCCCAAAAAATAATACCATACGACATACGCTTATGAAAATATGTGAAGTAGACTACTTTTCGTGTTGAAGTGTCACTTATTTCAGATACTGTTCTAATGGTAAATAAAGCAGCATTTAGCTTCTGAACAAGATCCTGGACATGGGCTTTCCACAACAGCTTACTATCTATCCGAACGCTTAGGAACTTGAACTGTTCCGTCTCGCTTATAATATGCCTATTCTGTCTGATCAAAATATCGGTTCTTGTTGAATTGTGAGTTAGAAACTGTAAAAAATGAGTCTTACTGTGATTTAGCATCAAATTATTTCCCACAAGCCACGAACTTATTTCATGAACTACATTATTTGTAACTGTTTCAATATTACACACAAGATCCTTCACTATCAAGCTGGTGTCATCAGCAAACAGAAATATTTTTGAATCACCTGTAATACTAGAAGGCATATCGTTTATATAAATAAGAAACAGCAGTGGCCCCAGCACCGACCCTTGGGGAACGCCCCACTTAACAGTGCCCCATTGGGACTGAACATCACTACCACTCTCAATATTGCGGAGAATCATCCTCTGCTTTCTGTTCTTAAAGTAAGAGGCGAACCAATTGTAAGCTACTCCCCTTACTCCATAATGGTCCAACTTCTGCAGTAATATTTTGTGGTCAACACAGTCAAAAGCCTTTGTTAAATCAAAGAAAACACCCAGCGTTCGCAACCTTTTATTTAATCCGTCCAAAACCTCACAGAGAATAGAGAATATAGCATTTTCAGTTGTTAAACCATTTCTAAAAGCAAACTGAACATTTGACAGCAAATTATGCGAATTTAAATGCTCCAGTAATCTTGTATATACAACCTTCTCGATAACTTTAGCAAACACCGATGGCATAGAAATAGGTCTAAAATTGTCAACATTATCAATGTCTCCCTTTTTATAAAGTGGCTTCACTACCGAGTACTTTAATCGGTCAGGAAACCGACCACTCCTAAAGGAAAAGTTACAGATATGGCTGAGAACTGGGCTAACATACATAGAACAATACTTCAGTATTCTGCTAGATACCCCGTCATATCCATGAGAGTTCTTTGTCTTTAGTGATTTAATTATTAACTCAATCTCCCTCTTGTCAGTATCATGGAGGAGCATTTCAGGTAACAGTCTTGGAACACTTTTTTCTAAGAGCGCTATATGAGTCCCTGTTGGGACTAGGTTTCTATTTAGTTCACCTGCTATATTCAGAAAGTGATTATTAAATACTGTACATATATGCGACTTATCAGTAACACGGACATTCCCACTACGCACTGATTCTATATTCTCGACCTGTCTCTGCAGACCAGCAACTTCCTTTATGACTGACCATATGGTTTTAATTTTATCCTGAGACTTAGCTATTCTATCTGCATACCACATACTTTTTGCCTTCCTAATAACATTTTTAAGCACCTTACAGTACTGTTTGTAATGGTCTGCTGCATTTAGATTTTGACTGTTTCTAACGTTTTGATATAATTGCCACTTTGTTCTACAAGATATTCTTATCCCTCTAGTCAGCCACCCAGGCTGCCTGTTTGTGCTAGTACCCTGTTTTAAACGTTCTAACGGAAAGCAACTTTCAAAGAGCATGAGAAAAGTCTTGAGAAAAGCATTATATTTATCGTCTACTGTATCAGCGCTATAAACATCTTGCCACTCTTGTTCCTTTAGAAGGTTTACAAAGGTCTCTACAGCAACTGGATCAGCTGTCCTGAAGAGCTGATGACTATATTTAACACACGTTGCAGCACAAAAATCTTTTAAAGTTAAAATTTGTGCATCATGATCTGAAAGGCCATTCACCTTTTTGCTAACAGAATGCCCTTCTAGTAATGAGGAATGAACAAAAATGTTGTCTATGGTTGTTCTACTGTTCCCTTGCACTCTCGTTGGAAAGAACACGGTTTGCATAAGATTATATGAATTAAAGAGGTCTACCAGCATCCTCTTCCTTGCACAATCACTTATACAATTAATATTGAAGTCACTACATATAACTAACTTTTTGTATTTCCTATAAAGTGAACCAAGAACCTCCTCTAGCTTTAACAAAAATGTTGTGAAATCGGAGTCTGGGGATCTATAAATAACAACAGTGAGAAGTTTAGCTCCGTTAAATTTAACCACACGTGCACAACATTCAAACACCCTTTCAGTGCAGTACTTTGAAACATCAGTTGACTCAAATGGGATACCGTTTTTCACATACATGGCTACTCCCCCACACCGCAAAGAGCTCCTCGAAAAGCTTCCAGCCAACCTGTTTCCTGGTAAAGGAAGCCTCTGAATTATCTCCTTATTTAAGAAGTGTTCAGATATACCAATAATTTCAGAGTCAACATCTACAAGCAGTTCACTAACTTTATCTCTAATACCTTGTATATTTTGATGAAATATACTAATTCCCTCATTACTCGGATACCTAAGCTTTGTCAAAAGTGATTCCCTTGTTAGAGAGACTTCCCTTAAGCAGGAATACCTATCAGCTGACTTCAATCTAAAAAAGGAGCAGCTCTAACACCCACTACTGCAGGAATTTTCCCATGAGTGATCCCACCAACCCCATCTATGCTGTCACCTATAAGCTTTGCCAACCTCCCCTTCCCATACCTGTTGAGGTGCAGGCCATGTCTAGTGAAAGCCGTCCTGCTGATAGACTCCACCGACACCACTGAAATGTGACCCATGCTTTCTGTCATCAGCGCACCCCAAAGTCTCATGTTATTACGCCAGAAGGCTGTATTAAGATGAGGCCGATCGTGACGCTGAAAGAGTTCCACGAAATGCACATTCGTGTTGCCAGTCTGAGTGGCTATCTTTTCCAGGTCACCATCTATGTTATACTCCCCATCCCTATCAATACTATTACCAGCCCCACCCACAATCACTACCTGATCCTCTTTAGTAAAATCCCTACATAACCCCCCTATGTTAACAGTCACCTGAGCCAATCCTGCATTAGGCTTCACAATGCTGGTGACCTGGTACTCACTTCCCAGCACTTCCTGCAACTGCTGGCCTACACCTCTGCCATGAGAACTACCTAACAGCAGAACCTTCTTCTTCCTCTTCGATTTTGCAACTGTTCTAGGCACAATAACTACTGAGGTCTGTTGCATACTTCCTACATCTACAGCTACTAGAGATTCCTCTCCACTAGACTCTGACAGTTGGTCATATCTATTGTAAACAACAATAGTAAAACTATCTGAAAATCTTCTTCTCCTAGCAGATCTCTTGCCAACAGCGAGCTCCCACTCCCCAACCCCCTTCTCCCTCCTCATCCTAGCTAGCTCCTCCTGTGCGTTTTTCAACTGCACCTGAAGGGCACAGATCTTACGCTCCTGCTCCTCTATCAACTTACTCTTGCTACATAACCTGCAGTTCCAGGAGAGGATCTCACCAGAATGCCCACTGGCTTCCCCACTGCATTCCCCCCAGTGAAAATACTTCGAACAAATCTCACACCGTAATCCACTACTCACGAACCTACGGCAAAGCCCACACTTCTCACTCATGGTAAAATTTTACTTTTTCTGAGTTCTGCTACTACAATAACAAGATGTTAAAAACCTGACTACAATAATCACAAACTTACTCTACAAAGGAAGTAACTAGTCTTATTAACAGTATTAATAAACAACAAATGTGAATACAACAAAATACTAATACAGAAAGAGAATCAAACGTCTAATGACACAGTAACGAAGCTGAAAACAGTTCCCAAAAGGTTCTTCTGAAATTATTTCACCAGAAAACACCAAGACACCGGTTGAAGACTACTAAAGTTCCTAAATAAACCACTATACACAAACAATTAATTAGTACTTAGCGCCGGCCGCGGTGGTCTCGCGGTTCTAGGCGCGCAGTCCGGAACCGCGCGACTGCTACGGTCGCAGATTCGAATCCTGCCTCGGGCATGGATGTGTGTGATGTCCTTAGGTTAGTTAGGTTTAAGTGGTTCTGGGTTCTAGATGACTGATGACCACAGCTGTTCAGTCCCATAGTGCTCAGAGCCATTTGAACCATTTAGTACTTAGCTCTCGATGCGCCGCTACAGCTGCAACTGGTCAGCGCGGAATGTAAACACAGGCAAGAGGTTAAGTTGCTCATTACGAAACACTCACATTGTCAGACTTTATTCGAGAATTTTTGCTAAATCCTAGGAGGCAAGATTTCTGCATGATGAAGTTATAGAGAAAGTAGATATGTTTGTTTACTTGTGAGAACTGAGAACAACAATCGGATGGGCGGTTAAAGAATTAAACAGTACGCTAAAAATAGCTTGGTGTTAATTCGGGAAACTGAATGCTCTATTCAGAAGTAAATTCCCATTGTGCCTTAAAAGGAAAGTCTATTAACATGTGTATGCTGACAGTACTGTGTAGAGCTCGTGGTCTCACGGTTGGTGGGCACGGTAGCTCAACGTGTTCTGTCAGAGGGCTGCTTGCCCTCTGTAATGAAACAACTGAGTGAAACATTCAACTATGAACTTAAAGAGTTGCCATGCGGCGTTCGCCCAGGCCAAATGACGAGGTTAATGTCGCTCCGTCTAGAAGGATGGGTCGCACGTTCGATTCCCGACTGGGAAGGAGATTTTCTTCTGTCAGAGACTGGGTGTTTCTGGGTTCTAATATCCATCTCATTTTCATCGACACGCAGACCCCAAAGTGGCGTCAACAGAAAGAGTTGCAACGGGCGGCCGAACAACACCAGACGGGGTCTGCCAGCAATTAATACCATGCCAACTTATCTGTGTGAAATACGTTGTTGTTGTTGTGGTCTTCAGTTCTGACACTGGTCTGATGCAGCTCTCCAAAAAATGGTTCAAATGGCTCTGAGCACTATGGGACTTAACTACTCAGGTAATCTGTCCCCTAGAACTTAGAACTACACTCCTGGAAATTGAAATAAGAACACCGTGAATTCATTGTCCCAGGAAGGGGAAGCTTTATTGACACATTCCTGGGGTCAGATACATCACATGATCACACTGACAGAACCACAGGCACATAGACACAGGCAACAGAGCATGCACAATGTCGGTACTAGTACAGTGTATATCCACCTTTCGCAGCAATGCAGGCTGCTATTCTCCCATGGAGACGATCGTAGAGATGCTGGATGTAGTCCTGTGGAACGGCTTGCCATGCCATTTCCACCTGGCGCCTCAGTTGGACCAGCGTTCGTGCTGGACGTGCAGACCGCGTGAGACGACGCTTCATCCAGTCCCAAACATGCTCAATGGGGGACAGATCCGGAGATCTTGCTGGCCAGGGTAGTTGACTTACACCTTCTAGAGCACATTGGGTGGCACGGGATACATGCGGACGTGCATTGTCCTGTTGGAACAGCAAGTTCCCTTGCCGGTCTAGGAATGGTAGAACGATGGGTTCGATGACGGTTTGGATGTACCGTGCACTATTCAGTGTCCCCTCGACGATCACCAGTGGTGTACGGCCAGTGTAGGAGATCGCTCCCCACACCATGATGCCGGGTGTTGGCCCTGTGTGCCTCGGTCGTATGCAGTCCTGATTGTGGCGCTCACCTGCACGGCGCCAAACACGCATACGACCATCATTGGCACCAAGGCAGAAGCGACTCTCATCGCTGAAGACGACACGTCTCCATTCGTCCCTCCATTCACGCCTGTCGCGACACCACTGGAGGCGGGCTGCACGATGTTGGGGCGTGAGCGGAAGACGGCCTAACGGTGTGCGGAACCGTAGCCCAGCTTCATGGAGACGGTTGCGAATGGTCCTCGCCGATACCCCAGGAGCAACAGTGTCCCTAATTTGCTGGGAAGTGGCGGTGCGGTCCCCTACGGCACTGCGTAGGATCCTACGGTCTTGGCGTGCATCCGTGCGTCGCTGCGGTCCGGTCCCAGGTCGGCGGGCACGTGCACCTTCCGCCGACCACTGGCGACAACATCGATGTACTGTGGAGACCTCACGCCCCACGTGTTGAGCAATTCGGCGGTACGTCCACCCGGCCTCCCGCATGCCCACTATACGCCCTCGCTCAAAGTCCGTCAACTGCACATACGGTTCACGTCCACGCTGTCGCGGCATGCTACCAGTGTTAAAGACTGCGATGGAGCTCCGTATGCCACGGCAAACTGGCTGACACTGACGGCGGCGGTGCACAAATGCTTCGCAGCTAGCGCCATTCGACGGCCAACACCGCGGTTCCTGGTGTGTCCGCTGTGCCGTGCGTGTGATCATTGCTTGTACAGGCCTCTCGCAGTGTCCGGAGCAAGTATGGTGGGTCTGACGCACCGGTGTCAATGTGTTCCTTTTTCCATTTCCAGGAGTGTACTTAAACCTAACTAACCTAGGGACAACACACACATCCATGCCCGAGGCAGGATTCGAACCTGCGACCGTAGCGGTCCCACGGTTCCAGACTGTAGCGCCTAGCACCACAGCCGGCTGCAGCTCTCCATGCTACTCTATCCTGTGCAAGCTGCTTCAACTCCCAGTACGCACTGCAGCCTACATCCTTCTGAATCTGTTTAGTGTATTCATCTCTTGGTCTCCCTCTACGATTTTTACCCTCCACGCTGGCCTCCAATACTAAATTGGTGATCCCTTGATGCCTCAGAACATGTCATACCAACTGATCACTTCTTCTAGTCACGTTGTGCCACAAACTCCTCTTCTCTCCAATTCCATTCAATACCTCCTCATTAGTTATGTGATCTACCCATCTAATCTTCAGCATTCTTCTGTAGCACCACATTTCGAAAGCTTCTATTCTCTTCTTGTCCATGAGTCACATTTCAGTGGTGTCGGTGGAGTCTATCAGTAGGACGGGTTTCACTAGACATGGCCTGCACCTCAACAGGTATGGGAAGGGGAGGTTGGCAAAACTTATAGGTGACAGCATAGGTGGGGGTGGTGGGATCACTCATGGGAAAATTCCGGTAGTTGTGGGTGTTAGAGCTGTACCTTTTTTAGATTGAAGTCAGCTGATAGGTATTCCTGCTTAAGGGAAGTCTCTCTAACAAAGAAACCACTCTCTACAAAGCTTGGGTATCCGATTAATAAGGGAATTAGTATATTTCATCAAAATATACAAGGTATTAGAGATAAAGTTAGTGAACTGCTTATAGATGTTGACTCTGAAATTATTGGTATATCTGAACACTTCTTAAATAAGGAGATAATTCAGAGGCTTCCTTTACCAGGATACAGGTTGGCTGGCAGCTTTTCTAGGAGCTCTTTGCGGTGTGGGGGAGTAGCCATGTATGTGAAAAACGGTATCCCATTTGAGTCAATTGATGTTTCAAAGTACTGCACTGAAAAGGTGTTTGAATGTTGTGCAGGTGTGGTTAAATTTAGTGGAGCTAAACTTCTTACTGTTGTTATTTATAGATCCCCAGACTCCGATTTCACAACATTTTTGCTAAAGCTAGAGGAGGTTCTTGGTTCACTTTATAGGAAATACAAAAAGTTAGTTATATGTGGTGACTTCAATATTAATTGTATAAGTGATTGTGCAAGGAAAAGGATGCTGGTAGACCTCCTTAATTCATATAATCTTATGCAAACCGTATTCTTTCCAACGAGAGTGCAAGGGAACAGTAGAACAACCATAGACAATATTTTTGTTCATTCGTCATTATTAGAAGGGCATTCTGTTAGCAAAAAGGTGAATGGCCTTTCAGATCATGATGCACAAATTTTAAGTCTAAAAGTTTTTTGTGCTGCAACACATGTTAAATATAGTTACCAACGTTTTAGGAAAGCTGATCCAGTTGCTGTACAGACTTTTGTAAACCTTATCAAGGAACAAGAGTGGCAAGATGTTTATAGTGCTGATACAGTAGACGATAAATATAATGCTTTCCTCAAGACTTTTCTCGTGCTCTTTGAAAGTTGCTTTCCGTTAGAACGTTCAAAACAGGGTACTAGCACAAACAGGCAGCCTGGGTGGCTGACTAAAGGGATAAGAATATCTTGTAGAACAAAGTGTCAATTATATCAAAACGTTAGAATCAGTCAAAATCTAAATGCAGCAGCCCATTACAAACAGTATTGTAAGGTGCTTAAAAAAGTTATTAGGAAGGCAAAAAGTATGTGGTATGCAGATAGAATAGCTAAGTCTCAGGATAAAATTAAAACCATATGGTCAGTCGTAAAGGAAGTGGCTGGTCTGCAGAGACGGGTCGAGAATATAGAATCAGTGCGTAGTGGGGATGTCCGTGTTACTGATAAGTCGCATATATGTTCAGTACTTAATAATCACTTTCTGAATATAGCAGGTGAACTAAATAGAAACCTAGTCCCAACAGGGAATCATATAGCGCTCTTAGAAAAAAGTGTTCCGAGACTGTTACCTGAAATGCTCCTCCATGATACTGACAAGAGGGAGATTGAGTTAATAATTAAATCACTAAAGACCAAGAACTCTCATGGATATGACGGGGTATCTAGCAGAATACTGAAGTATTGTTCCACGTATGTTAGCTCAGTACTTAGCCATATCTGTAACTTTTCCTTTAGGAGTGGTCGGTTTCCTGACCGATTAAAGTACTCGGTAGTGAAGCCACTTTATAAAAAGGGAGACAGGGATAATGTTGACAATTATAGACCTATTTCTATGCCATCAGTGTTTGCTAAAGTAATTGAGAGGGTTGTATATACAAGGTTACTGCAGCATTTAAATTCACATAATTTGCTGTCAAATGTACAGTTTGGTTTTAGAAACGGTTTAACAACTGAAAATGCTATATTCTCTTTTCTCTGTGAGGTTTTGGACGGATTAAATAAAAGGTTGCGAACGTTAGGTGTTTTCTTTGATTTAACGAAGGCTTTTGACTGTGTTGACCACACAATATTACTGCAGAAGTTGGAACATTATGGAGTAAGGGGAGTAGCTTACAATTGGTTCGCCTCCTACTTTAAGAACAGAAAGCAGAAGGTAATCCTCCGCAATATTGAGAGTGGTAATGATGTTCAGTCCCAATGGGGCACTGTTAAATGGGGCGTTCCCCAAGGGTCGGTGCTGGGGCCACTGCTGTTCCTTATTTATGTAAATGATATGCCTTCTAGTATTACAGGTGATTCAAAAATATTTCTGTTTGCTGATGACACCACCTTGGTAGTGAAGGATCTTGTGTGTAATATTGAAACATTATCAAATAATGTAGTTCATGATATAAGTTCGTGGCTTGTGGAAAATAATTTGATGCTAAATCACAGTAAGACTCAGTTTTTACAGTTTCTACCCCACAATTCAACAAGAACTGACATTTTAATCAGACAGGATGGGCATGTTATAAGCGAGACGGAACAGTTCAAGTTCCTAGGCGTACAGATAGATAGTAAGCTGTTGTGGAAAGCCCATGTTCAGGATCTTGTTCAGAAACTAAATGCCGCTTTATTTACCATTAGAACAGTATCTGAAATAAGTGACATTTCAACACGAAAAGTAGTATACTTCGCATATTTTCATACGCTTATGTCATATGGTATTATTTTTTGGGGTAATTCTTCTGATTCAAAAAGGGTATTTTTGGCTCAAAAACGGGCTGTTCGAGCTATGTATGGTGTAAGTTCGAAAACCTCTTGTCGACCCCTATTCAATAGTCTGGGAATTTTGACATTGCCCTCACAGTATGTATTTTCTTTAATGTCGTTTGTTGTTAGCAATATTAGCTTATTCCCAAGAGTTAGCAGCTTTCACTCAGTTAATACTCGGCAGAAATCAAATCTGCATGTGGAATGCACTTCCTTGACTCTTGTGCAGAAAGGAGTGCAGTATTCTGCTGCATCCATTTTCAATAAGCTACCACAAGAACTCAAAAATCTTAGCAGTAGCCCAAACACTTTTAAGTCTAAACTGAAGAGTTTCCTCATGGTTCACTCCTTCTATTCTGTCGAGGAGCTCCTGGAAGAGATACAAAATTAAGCAAATTCCAGTGTACATTTTTGATTTTCTTTATTTAAGCTAACGACTTGTCGCCTGAATATGTTTCTTATATTTCATTTTATCTGTTTCTACAATCGTGTTATAATTTCATGTATTGACTCGTTCCATGACCATGGAGACTTCTCCTAAATGTGGTCCCACGGAACAATAAATAAATAAATAAAAAAAAAAAAAAATAAACTATTCATCGTCCACGTTTCACTTCCATACATGGCCACACTCCATACAAATACTTTCAGAAACGACTTCCTGGCACTTAAATCTATACTCGATGTTAACAAATTTCTCTTCTTCACAAACGCTTTCCTTGCCGTTGTCAGTCTACATTTTATATCCTCTCTACTTCTACCACCATCAGTTATTTTGCTCCCCAAATAGCAAAACTCCTTTACTACTTTTAGTGACTCATTTCCTAATCTAATTCCCTCAGCAACTCCCGACTTAATTCGACTACATTCCATTATCCTCGTTTTGCTTTTGTTGATGTTCATCTTATATCCTCCTTTAAAAACACTGTCCATTCCATTCAACTGCTCTTCCAAGTCCTTTGCTGTCTTTTTCTGGCTAACAAGTGGTTGCCTTTGAATTTTCAAATTTTCCCGCGTGAACTGAATGTTCAAGAAATTAGGGCTTGGGGCGCTCGTCGTCAACAACCCATCACAATACATCGATTTGTAGCAAACATTTATGACTCAACGTCAAGGACTTAATTGTACTGCAGCAAGTTTTCTAATGTTTTAAAAAAAATGTGAGGACGATTTACAACTCACTCTTGTTGCTCTTTCTCTTACAGCATCCTGACGAGACGATCCTGTGTACAGAGTGTTCGGCCTTGTAGAGGATAATATTTTGAATTGGAATACATGTCCGAAAGGCACCGTTTCCGTGTTCAAGCATGTTGGCAACACGACCACGTTTACAAGTAATTGATTAGGCTTGACCCAGTACATCACTTGTCTTACAGTTCCACTCGTTAATAGCCAAAGAAATTGCTAGAGTACTTGTTGACTGGTTCTCTTCAACGTGGTGCACAGCACGGCCTATTCCAATTCTTGGAAAACAACATTCATGCCCGCTGACGGTGAAGCTTACCTTTCTCGAGGCCGTTGCGCATTTGTGTATGGGATGGAGTCGGACGTTGTGGTGAGCGATCTTGATGATGATGACGAGCTACTCTTCCATTACCTTGAGTTTCGCCATTCGGAAGGATTATATCAGTGTGTTCTGCAATCGTGCACTCAACAATATTGCTCTAATACTCACAGACACGTGAAAGAGACTCGAACCACGTCAAAGAGGTAGGATACACGTCAAATGACAACAGCCGACCCAACGTGAGCACACTCCACCACGACTACCCTGTTGCATACCTCCCTAGCAAACATGTTCTCAAACAGCTGTAGCACCGAAATCGTACGTTTCTGGGGATGGGTTCGTATCCAAAATAAGAGGACTATTCGGAAAGTAAGTTTCGATCGGTCGGGAAATGGATACCACTGCAATAAATCAAAAGCGTTTTATTTGCAATAGTTAGCTACACTATACAGCTGCTTTCCTACATAACCGCCACTCCGACTTAGGCATCTGTCGTAGCGTTGTACTAACTTTCTAATACCCTCAGGCAGCCGCTTGTGCTTTCCACCAATCCTCTGCGTTCGTCTACAGCTCGTTGTCTGTGCCAAAACGTGATCCTCATAGCTAGCGGTTCATTTGAGCAGAGCTGAAACTCAGGAAGACCAGATCAAACACATCCCATCGAAAACGCTGCACAGGAGGATCTTTATTGCCCCTGCAGAGTGCGGCCGAGAATTTCCATGAAGAACGAAAAGCATGGCAGTTATGTAATGTGGGCTGCAGACATCAGGCGAAATCTCTCACCAGGTCCTCATACTTGGTGGCAGACATTATTCTCTAGGCATCTTTACGTGTTCACTGTACTCTCAGAATTGGAAGGAGCGACGTGCTGCGATCGATGACCATACTAGAGACACTACCAAACACATCTGTGTAAAACTTCATCAGATTTTTAATGTGGTTTCCATTTCGTCACCGCTCGGAACTTTCTTTCCGAATAGCCTTCGTATTACGTACTCGCTCCCCTCTACAAGTCCTAGAATGTTGTAACGTGAATTTCCGAACACCGTGTATTTTGTTAGCGTGTTTTCATGGTGAAGTAAGAATAAGATGCTTAAAATGCATTATATTTTATTTAGGAAAGTTGTATTTAGTACCATACTCCACTAATCAAAAATATTTTATGTATTTTCCAGCCTATTAAATTAACCGACGGTAGTCGATCTGTTGACGTAACAATCGAGCTCCATAAGCGCGCTATCATTTCCAAATTACGCTGTACATTATTCCAGCCTGCAGTTATAATTTTAACAAGTCTGATCATAATTATTATTTTAAAGGAACGCTGAGTTTTTACATTAACTGTAACAACTATATGGTCTGATATTACCGTGTTTACTCCTTTCCAACTACGACGTCTGCCTGTGATAATCTCATCGTTCCGACGAGAAAAGTTATATTTTGGCACTACAGATAAACTTACGTCATGCCCTTGCATTCAATAGCAAACATTTTCCTGCCCCCCCCCCCCCCCCACCGCCCTTTGTCAGAAATTTAATGTTCAGACATTTAACCTTTGAAAGATGTACTGTCACATAAAAGGAGAATAATTACAGACCGAGCAGCTGCCCGTCATCATCAGGTGAGACATCGAAGACTCACGAAGGCGACTCGCTCTAATCTTACTGCACCGCTCTTGACGGCCTCTTGATTGTGCGGCTGGTCGCGGCGGAGGTTCGAGTCCTCCCTCGAGCAGGGGTGTGTGTTTTTGTCCATAGGATAATTTAGGTTAAGTAGCGTGTAAGCTTAGGGACTGATGACCTTAGCAGTTAAGTCCCATAAGATTTCACACACATTTGATTTTTTTATTTTATTTTATTTTTATTTTACTTTATTTTTTTATTGTGCCTGGGAATGTTCCTGCGTGTCCCAACTTTCGGTGTTCTCGTCATTGCCTCATCGTTTGAGTTTGTCCTGTCTGTTTTTGAGCAGTTTTCGTGGAAAGGTTTTGGTCTGTTTCGTTACAGTAGTGGATTATTGTCGAAATAGGTCGGGCCACCGCCTGGTGACCCCTGTATGTGTCTGGTTACTCTGATTTGAAACGAACCTGTTTTCTGACTGAATGATTTTTCGTAGAACTGTCGAGCAGTTGTAACACCTATTTTTGACCTATTTTGAAACTGTATCGATATTTCTGTGTCAATTTGTTATATTGCTTATGTATAATGTTGTATCTGTCTTGGAAATTCTTTGATATGTATACATGTTTCAGTTATGCGAATATTTGAACGAAGTTCTTCAAATTATGCTTGTGAGTTTAAATAACTACTGAAATTGTTGTTATGAAATGTACGAGGGCAGTTCAATAAGTAATGCAACACATTTTTTTTCTGAAACAGGGGTTGTTTTATTCAGCATTGAAATACACCAGGTTATTCCCCAATCTTTTAGCTACACAACACTATTTTTCAACGTAATCTCCATTCAATGCTACGGCCTTACGCCGCCTTGAAATGAGGGCCTGTATGCCTGCACGGTACCATTCCACTGGTCGATGTCGGAGCCAACGTCGTACTGCGTCAATAACTTCTTCATCATCCGCGTAGTGCCTCCCACGGATTGCGTCCTTCATTGGGCCAAACATATGGAAATCCGACGGTGCGAAATCGGGGCTGTAGGGTGCATGAGGAAGAACAGTCCACTGAAGTTTTGTGAGCTCCTCTCGGGTGCGAAGACTTGTGTGAGGTCTTGCGTTGTCATGAAGAAGGAGAAGTTCGTTCAGATTTTTGTGCCTACGAACACGCTGAAGTCGTTTCTTCAATTTCTGAAGAGTAGCACAATACACTTCAGAGTTGATCGTTTGACCATGGGGAAGGACATCGAACAGAATAACCCCTTCAGTGTCCCAGAAGACTGTAACCATGACTTTACCGGCTGAGGGTACGGCTTTAAACTTTTTCTTGGTAGGGGAGTGGGTGTGGCGCCACTCCATTGATTGCCGTTTTGTTTCAGGTTCGAAGTGATGAACCCATGTTTCATCGCCTGTAACAATCTTTGACAAGAAATTGTCACCCTCAGCCACATGACGAGCAAGCAATTCCGCACAGATGGTTCTCCTTTGCTCTTTATGGTGTTCGGTTAGACAACGAGGGACCCAGCGGGATAAAACCTTTGAATATCCCAACTGGTGAACAATTGTGACAGCACTACCAACAGAGATGTCAAGTTGAGCACTGAGTTGTTTGATGGTGATCCGTCGATCATCTCGAACGAGTGTGTTCGCACGCTCCGCCATTGCAGGAGTCACAGCTGTGCACGGCCGGCCCGCACGCGGGAGATCAGACAGTCTTGCTTGACCTTGCGGCGATGATGACACACGCTTTGCCCAACGACTCACCGTGCTTTTGTCCACTGCCAGATCACCGTAGACATTCTGCAAGCGCCTATGAATATCTGAGATGCCCTGGTTTTCCGCCAAAAGAAACTCGATCACTGCCCGTTGTTTGCAACGCACATCCGTTACAGACGCCATTTTAACAGCTCTGTACAGCGCTGCCACCTGTCGGAAGTCAATGAAACTATACGAGACGAAGCGGGAATGTTTGAAATTATTCCACAAGAAATTTCCGGTTTTTTCAACCGAAATTGGCCGAGAAAAAAAATGTGTTGCATTACTTATTGAACTGCCCTCGTACTATAAATGACTTGGTCCATAATTAGGGAACGTAGTGCTAAATTTAAAAGATGTGAGGAAGGCCCGCAGCTACGGAAGTAGCCTGGCGGAGTGGAAAAGGTGTGGTTGGCGCGCAAATGGTAACTCGTTCTTTGTGACGAGTAGGGAGTCAGGGCTGAGCAGTGCCGTGGTTAACACCTCGCCAGCAGCAGAGGATCGTAGTGTCTCATATTCTTAGTGTTTTGAGACCAGAAGAGCTTAGGGGTTATATTTAAGGGCTTCGGATGCTGAATTTGGTGATATCATTAGCATGGCATGGTTTTTGGCCCAACAAATACATTATTTCGACACCAAGAAGATCAGTAATAGGGTGAGGCCAACAATTCTGCCATGACTGCATCGCCGCCAGGTTAACAGCCACTGAACATTGCGCCACCAGTGCCACCAGCATTCCACAGAATTGTTTTGTATTTGGCACCCTGTAAGTGGACCACGTATTTGTGAACTCTGGTTGATTTTAATAATAATCATGGTGTTGCTAAAAACTCTATCTTACACCCGTGATTATCCCAAATCACAAACCTGGGCAGGGTTCCTATCCTAGTGAATTTAACTCCGAGTGTCCTAATTTATTATGAGAAATTGGCTGAACTTGAATTTGGCGTGTTGTGATTTGCACAGTCAATTGTAATTTTGAGTCGATCAAAAGACTGTTCATAAAAGCACATTTGTTATTTAAAAAGTTACAGTTTGTTGTGCTTTACAAAACTAACAATTAATGATAAGAATACTTGCGTTTTTTCGTAAATACTGGTGTAATTTTGTTAATAGGCATGGTTCTTCAAAGCATGAAAGTTTAAGGGTCGTCTTGGACCAGCCTAGTTATTTAATGAAGCAATCCAAAAGCTCTTTCAGAGCCAGTGTAGTTAGGTTTGCATTCTGTTTAGTTAATTTAAACCGAGCTTAAGAAAGAACTGTTACTTTGTTGTCTATTATAATGCTAGTAGGCTAATGCACAGGCATAGTGATCCTGTATTATTAGGCAATGAAGTTATAGATTATGATCATTAGTAGACCACTTGATTTAAATTCAGAATCATTTCAAGTTTTTCCCTGCTCAGTATTGCTACTAGTTTCATGTGTGTCGGTATTTGGTTTTATAAACAGCTGCAACTAGTTCATTTAAGGTACGTGTTGTTGAGAGGCATATGTTGATGTTTACTGTCTCATTCTCCATTTGCTTCTCTGACGTATTAGTTAGTAGCACAATTATCTGCAAGGTTAGGTTACTGTGTTGTGATGTGAACAGATATAAGGAAAGAGTTTAGTGTGTGTGTACCAAGGAAGGTTAGATTAGCCTTAGCACTGCCTTCTGTTTCATCATTTTGCTTGACACAAGAATGCCTAATTAGGCTGGCGACCTGTTTTAATATGTAATTTTACAACTTGCTTTTGTGCTGGAAGAACGTCTCTTCCTGACCCACCGTTTACTGTTGTTTATACTCTGCTGGAGTGTTCCGGAAACGACTCCCAGTTTGACTGCTCTGTTTCCATTAGGTTATCTCACGGTCACATCTCAAAAATTCCTCGCAGAGGTGTATAGCTAACGTCGATTGCCGTTCAGGGTGGTCGGTGGTACCGTTACACACTGTGTGAACACATCTGCGTGACTACTGTCGTATTTTTTACATTTGCGAGGAAGAATGCCTTAGCCACTAAAAGCACAGAGCATACCAGTTGCTAGCAGCAACGCCATTCAAAGTAGAAGCACGTAGCCTCGTGACTCCGTGACAAGATGCAATAAATTTGAATACCAATTCTGTCAAAAGATGCTAACATGGAATTCTCAATTTAAAGCCAGAAAGTACAAAAAAAGGATGCAAGTTAAAATATAGTAGACTACGAACAAGATACTTACAACGCATTCATATCGAGCAGTTCACACACAGATTTGTAGTCAGGAACAAATATCCACAGAACTCTATGCGACGAAACGAACTTCTGTTTTATGTGAAGCGAAAACATATATGGAATTATTTACTTCAACAAATATTATGGATGCATAAAAAAATTAAGCAGAATACAAGCAACATATCCACACCGCAAATCAGAGAGTGCGTTCCACACAAGATGTCGCAATCAGGAATCCAACACGATGAAAACAGCTACTGTGTCATGTCATGTCAGGTGATATTTAGGTTTTGCATTCGCTAAGGTGCGTTTGCTGTATTTACGCATGATAATGGCCACCTGGTCGACATGCCAATTTTTGGTTTTACAAATAAATAATGTTAAAGTCAAAATACATGCACGACATCATTTCCAAAATTTTTCGTGACTGTGAACTCCAAGTACGAGACGTTAATCTAAGATCTTATTGAGATTTCACCAATATATTACCTTGGAAAGCCACAAATCCTATCGTTTTTGAGGCGTATACTTTGTGGGTGGCTGGAACCGCAGGTCCGAATCCTGCCTCGGACATGGATGTGTGTGATGTCCTTCGGTTAGTTAGGTTTCAGTAGTTCTAAGTTTTAGGGGACTGATGACCTCTGAAGTTGAGTCCCATAGTGCTCAGAGCCATTTGTACCATTTTTTTTGTTTTTTTTTTTTTGTGGGTGAACCTCGTAGTGCAGTAGTAAATGAAAAATATTATCATATAAATCGCATATTTGGAATTAAAAGTAGGGATTTTTGCCCCATATTTTCTCGTATTCAAAATTCATTACCACTCCACGAGGAGCGCTGCCGTCGCTCACTTTCCGTATCGTAGGATAGGCCTTGCACTCCTCACATTTTGGCGTTCTGTGCTCGCCGCAGCTATCGGCGAACTCTGTCGTCTTCGATTTTAGTATGTTGTGGAAATGATTGCGTTCCACGCATTATCCAGCTGCAGGCCTCTGCCACGGTTCATCAGATCTTCGGCCATGCATATTTCCAGGTATTTTTTATTAACAGAGTCCCAAAAAGGAGTTGCTGTGGCCCAGATTACTGTTTTACCATACTCCATTTCGTTGGACTATTCTGGACTGTTCAGGAAGTGACGAGTCGAAGTGTGGCAACGTATTATTAGCAGGAGTCATCAGTAATCGCAGTCAATTCATAGTATGCATTTCCGAAACGGTGCTGCCATAATGAAATACCATCGACCATCCCCTGTCACCCAAACATGCCACTGGTATAAAATCTGTTGTCTTCAACTGTATAGACTAAACTTCGGTAGAGTGCGGCTCAATATATTAGACTATATCTGATAATATGAGGTGGCCAGAATAAAACTGGTCCAGAAAGGATAATCAAAATGACTCACTTCCGAAAAATGATTGCAAGTCCGCCAGACAGGAGAAATTCTCGTTACAGAAGATATTGGTACATTTTATTACTTTACGAATAATGCAGATTATATAGCTTTATGAGTGTGTTAAATATTTCAAGTAACATGTTTTGGTTATGGCTGTCATGGAATCGTCGAAACTTAGATCTTGCAGAACCAAACTTTAGTGTCAGTGTATAGCGAATCCTATGCCGCAGCAGCTATGATACCCTCCTAAAGCATATAATATGCTGTGCGCTGACACTGACCGTTGTCTCCAAGACTGTAAGTTAGCATCCGATGCTGGTAGTAGCCAGAAAACGTAGCACAAAACATAGTAAAAAAAAATCTTCAAGCGATCTAGATAACATTATTCATGAAATTTGTAACAATCTCAGAATAATATCAAGAATTTATTTCCTATATTAATAACACATTTGATTACATCTTACCTACTTTTACAAGTAGTACTTCGTTAATATTAATTACCAGGACGTTCATTACATCTATTGTTATCAGGTTACCTTCTATTCGGAAAGTGGGTGCACTCAACTGTTATGTATTATACAGTTGTCTTGAAGAAATGGATTTTTTTCATGTCGTTCTAACAGGCTTGTAGTGTGATTATTTCATGTCATTTTCCATATTTGTATGAGGGTGACGTATAAAAAAGAAATGCAGTATTCATAAAAAAAAGTAGAAAAATATGGCGAGAATAGTCAAAACGTAGGGATACAGTGAAAGTGTATTAGCGCCAATGACTTCTTGTTCTTGTTGTAGTCTTCAGTTCGAAAGCCGGCCTGACGCCCTTGTCCACTCTAGTCTAACTTGGTAAAGCCTCTTCATCTCTCAACAGCTTCTTTCCTTGGTCTGCCTTTAAAATTATTACCCCCACACTTCCCTCTGTTACAAAGCTGACCAGTCCCTGGTGTCTCAGGATGTGTCCAACTAATCGATGCGTTCTTTGAGCCAGGCTGTGCTATAAAAAGCTTTTCTCCTTAATTCAGTGCAGTATCCCTTCACAGATTGCCAGATCTTCCCTTCCAAATGTCAGCATTCTGTCTCCAACACTGCATTTCAAAATCATCTGTTCTATTTTTGTCTGTATTGCTTATCATTCACGTCTCACTTCCGTACAAGGCTACTTCCGGGAAAGACTTCCTAAGATTTAGCTTATATGAACCGAAGAAACTGAGATGATGGTTATCAGTAGAAAGAGACAAAAAAATCTAGTAACAACACAAAGACGTTAATGACGCCACAAGACCACGAAGTGTAAAATGCGTGGTGTCCCCGAGTCAAAATTGCGTTATAGTAGTTGGTGGCCGAGAAACAGGTCACACATTCGGAAGAAACTGGGCACAAATAGCACTCATGTCATAGTGATTTACATTTGTATCTGTAAATCAATGTTAGCGAATATCGAGATGGATCTTTGTACAAGTCAGCGGCCGATTTCTTCCGCTATCCTAATGAGCTACACTAATGCTTCGTCTCTCATGGCATCGATATCGTAGTCACGTTTAATTCCAACCGTCGTCTTCCAATCGCCTACCTAGTCACGTTCTTTGGTGCACGCGTTAGTATTCAATACAGAGGCACCCTTTCGAATCCTAGTGGTGAAGGAAAGCTGTCAAGGGAAGGAGAGGTAGCGCTATAAAGTTGAAAGGTGTACAAACAAGGTAAATTAATTCAAGTTTTGAAGAAAATATTACATTGAACCAAAGACGGTCAAATGTAGTCTCTATTGTGTAGTGGCGTCTCTGTTCAACAGCGATCGCTGATTCAAGGTGTTATGAGTAATGTGTTAGAGTAACTTTAGATCAAGGGTGTATCGAAAACTCTCAAGTGTAAAGACGTGTCGTATCCGATGTGTGCTGTGTAGTGGCGTAGCAAGACAGCCACGCCACTCGGAAGTAGCCGAAAGGCACGCGTTTAAACTCACGCAGACTGGCGTGATGTCTGAAACAGGATACGTAATGAATGATATAAAGAAAAGTACGTAGCTTCTGGAATACTTAACTTTAATCCATCATTTGTATACATCGTTCTTGATGAGACATGCTTCATACGATAACTATCAATTGCTATGGCGCCTTGCTAGGTCGTAGCCATTGACTTAGCTGAAGGCTATTCTAACTGTCTTCTCTGCAAATAAACGAGGCTTCGTCAGTGTTGCATCGCTAGCTAAGTCGTCCGTACAATTCGGGCGAGTGCTAGTAAGTCTCTCTAGACCTGCCGTGTGGCGGCGCTCGGTCTGCAATTACTGACAGTGGCGAAACGCGGGTCCGTCGTATACTAGCGGACCGCGGCCGATTTAAAAGGCTACCACCTAGCAAGTGTGGTGTCTGGCGGTGACACAACATGCTGGATATATACTTACTCGCTACAGGTAGTAATAGTCTTTTTTATTTGCAAGAAACTATGATATTTGCTAACTGTAAAAGAAATCTCAACAAAAGTTGGAAAATAATAAGGTAAAGGAAGTTGTTTTGTTACTAATGCAATGCCCCTATTCACAAGTGATGATTGAGACACTCACATCCAATGATTTTCTAAGGCTAATTGTTAATGTATAACTAGTTTATCGAATCTGTTATCGTGAGCATTCTTAATTTTCAAAGAGTCAAAAAACAAGTGTCAAATTGTTACTTACCCCAAGCAAATACCAGTTCCCAGATCCATATCATTTTTGATGAACTATTTTTCCCAAGATGTTATTGTCTCAGTCATATTCTAATTAATTAAAATGTATGCTAAGCATTAGCCTTGTAAAATGGCTCTGAGCACTATGGGACTTAACATCTATGGCCATCAGTCCCCTAGAACTTAGAACTACTTAAACCTAACTAACCGAAGGACATCACACAACACCCAGTCATCACATTAGCCTTGTACAATAAATGTTTGCTAACAGTAAAATTTAAAGTACTAACAAAGAGCAGTGCGAAGAGCGTTGGCCCCTACCGTTGCGCACATAAAGGTAAGAAATTTTATTATTTCATGGATAGCATTCATTAAGCGTAGGGACAATTATTTTCAAATTGATCGAGTTTTGCTTTAGATGCAGGGCCAATTTCAAATCAATAATGTTGCATTAGATTCAGTTTTTGTGTTAAGTAAATTCATGCAGTTTTGATTTGGTTAAAAGTTATTGAAAGTTTATATTCTCGCAGCTAAATAAAATGTACATTCTCGCAGTCAGAAAAGTTCAGTACAGGACCAAGTGCTAAGCGACGAGATAAAAACCGTTCACGTGCCATTCCCATTCTAAAAGTTGTGTTTTAGACTACTGTCAGTTACGTAATCTAAATCATATTTCAAACGTAATTTTTTCAAAGTTCTTGATCACCAAACTGTTATTAAACTTCTGGATTTACAGCCATTTCTCTCCGCCGTGTTTCATGGCGTTCATGCGAAGGCATGTCACACCGTTGATAGTTCAGATGGTTCAAATGGCTCTGAGCGCTATGGGACTTAACATCTGAGGTCATCAGTCCCCCAGAACTTAACATCTGAGGTCATCAGTCCCCTAGAACTTAACATCTGAGGTCATCAGTCCCCTAGAACCCAGAACTACTTAAACCTAACTAACCTAAGGACGTCACACACATCCATGCCCAAGGCAGGATTCGAACCTGCGACCGTAGCGGTCGCGCGGTTCCAGACTGTAGCGCGTAGAACCGCTCGGCCACAAGGGCCGGCCGCTGTTGATAGTAATCAATGCGTCACAGGAAGAGGTTTAGCTCGACCGCCGCTCTAGTACTGTTTGAGAGATGCAGAGAATAATGCCTTCTGTCCTTCCTTTTCATTCCATACTCATCTCCAACAACATAAACAAATAACTGCAATGCGCAGTCGCCCATTTCAGGCACCTGCACGTTAAAAATACGCACTTGACAATTTATTACAACCATTCGGTAAAATGAATAGACTGATGGGGGACGAAATTCGATGAAGATACAATAGCATGAAATGCTACCGTTTGAAAATTTGTAGGAAATTCAGAACTTTTTAATCTGCACTGTAATTAATATATCGTGATTCATGAATATTTGTATCAACCAAAACTCGCCCCAGAATTTCCTTGTTTTCTCAAGTAGCAGTTTATTTTTTGTGTTTGAGTAGGGCAGAGAGTTGGAAGGGGGAGTGGGTGGGGGGGGGGGGAGAATCTCCCTCCCAATCATAATGTTATCTGAACACGTTGTAACGTATTACTGTGTTTACGAAGTTGCTCTTCGAGCCATATACGTTATCTCGTATTTCTAGCTGCTTCTCTCACACAAATAATGATAAAAATTCAGAAATTCAAGGTCGCCACCAGCCCAAGCGCTTCATAACCGTTTATAAAAATACGGAGCTGGAAAATTATTAGTTTAATTACTTTAATAATTTAATTACAAGTACGCAAATTTCTTTAAGCAGACAGATAAATAGCACTCCATGTCGTGCACGAAGTAACTTTATTAATTTAGGAATGGAAATCAGAGTAAGGGGGTAAGATCGACACCAAAGGATTTATGTTTCACGTAAATTATTTATTATAACTAAATATTTGGTTGCACATCCTAACTACACTTAACTGGTGCCTGACTCGAAATATTTAAGTAAGAATTACGTGAGAATGAAACAGAGCACAATTTAACTACAGCAAGAAGAAACACAGAAGACGGGGGTGGGAGACAATTATACTATCGTATCCTTTGCTTCCATACCAAAAAAATATCTCAGTGAGATTCGCATTACGATTCTACGAATGCACTGTCCTGGACAGAGGTTTAACCGATGCACGAGGCTGTGCGATAATTATTCAACACACTAACTGCGTCTGCTGCTTGCAAAACGCCGAACTAGAGCACGTGGTGCATTCCGAATCGAACTGTTGTGCTGCTTTGTAGAAAGCGCACGAAAAAAAAACAGATATTCTTGCAGAAATTATAGCTCATTAAACAAGCAAACTGTTAAAATAAAGCCTATTGCGGTGTCGTGGTGGACCAGAAGGGTCATTGATTAGCAAACACGTGGCACAAAATCGACACACAAAGACAAAAGCAATTTCCACAATATATAAGATTAAAAATCATTAAAAAAATAACTCGCTTCACACACTTCAGTTAAGCTGAAGTTCTTAAGTATTTCACCAGTTAAACATAACGAAGTCCTATTCAACCTGATTCCTATCACCTGAAACCCCCACTTAAGAGCTACGATCCGTACTCACCAAGCGTTCACCGAAGAGTGCCCCTTTCTCTTTCGAGATTACCTAGCTCCCCGTGCAGCGGAAGCTACCAGATGAGTAGCCCTCCGTCACCAACATCACACACAAAAACAGCCTTCGACACAGCCTCTGTTCAGGTTGGTCAGCCTGTGCTCTCCTTTGAACGAGAAGCAACATCGTCTGCTCCCAGCAGACGATTACCAATTCAGCGATTCCCACAAAACAAAATCGAAACCCACATTAGAACACACATATAATAATCAATAGGCCTTATTTGAGTGCTCAGTCTTTCTGGAAGAGTTCATGAATTGAACTAAAATCAGGTAGTAAAATGAATAGGTTGTACCGAATTCGACAAGCGTCTTATGAAACGACTTCACAGAGACGTTTCAACGTTTTTAAGTCTCATTCAGACATCCGCCGTCACCGATGTTCCCAGCGGTTGCGTGTGATTTGATATCCTCCACTATAATATTGTTCTCTTAGTTATTTAGAACGAATAACTAACAGTTGATAAGGAAGAAAAACGATGACATGAATCCTGTACTTGAAGGGACCGACTTACCAGATAAAGAGCGGCACGCAGCGGCGACAGCAGCGGTGGGTATCGAGCGGGAACTGCGGCTCACGTCCGGAGAGAACCGAGAAGACAGTCGCCGCTTCCTGGAGTGAAGCAACGTGGCTTGCTTACGGTCTCTTCCTGCGCACGAGTGGAGCAGGATGGCTACTTTTTCGGTAGCTGCTTCGCGAAAGCTGTCCAAGGCGAACTTTGGAATTACACACTAAGTTCTTCCAACACTTCGCCTATAGTCTTGGCCTTGCACTGAGGTAACAAATTCTTCGGAGAGCTATATGCACATATACAGACGGTGGTAGTATCGCGTACTCAAGGTATAAGAGGGCAGTGCATTGACGGAGCTGTCATTTGTACTCAGGTGATTCGTGTGAGAAGGTTTCCGACATGATTATGGTCGCCCGACGGGAGTTAACAGACTCTGAACGCGGTATGGTAGTTAAGAGCTAGACGCATGGGACATTCCGTCTCGGAAATCGTTAGGGATTTCAACACTTCGACATCCACAGTGTCAAGACTGTGCCTAGAATACCAGATTTGAGGCATTGACCTCTCACCATGGCCAAAGTAGTGGCCGAAAGCTTTCACTTAACGACGGAGAGCAGTGCTGTCTGCGTACGGTTGTCAGTGCTAACAGACAAGCAACACTGGTTAAATAACCGTATAAATCAGTGTGGGACGTACGACGAACATTGCAGAAAAACAAAGTTAGTTAAATAACCTCAGAAATCAATGTGAGACGTACGACGAACGTTATCCCTTAGGACAGTGTGGCGAAATTTCGCGTTAAGGGGCTACGGTAGCAGACGGCCGACGCAAGCGCCTTTGCTAACGGCACGACATCGCCTGCAGCGCCTTTCCTGGGCACGTGATGATACATGTTGAACCCTAGACAGCTGGAAAACCGTGGGCTAGTCAGATGAATCCCGATTTCAGTTGGTAAGAGGTGAAGGTAGGGTTCGAGTGTGTCGCAGTGACCATGAAGCCATGGACCCAAGTTGTCAACAAGGCACTGAGCAAGTTGGTAGTGCCTCCATAATGGTGTCAGCTGTGTTTACATGGGATGTACTGGGTCCCCTGGTCCAACTGAACTGATGACTGACTGGAAATGGTTGTGTTCAGCTACTTGGAGATGATTTGCAGCCATTTATGGACGTCACGTTCCCAAACAACGAAGGCATTTTCATGAATGATAATGAGCCATGTCAGAACATTATTGAGAATTCGAGCGAATGATTTGGTCACCCATGTCACCCGACATGAATCCCAATAAATGTTTATGAGACATAATCGTGAGATCAGTTTGTGCACAAAATCCTGCATCGGTAACACTTTCACAATTATGGAAGCTATAGAAGTAGCTTAATATTTCTGCCGCCCGGAGTGGCCGAGCGGTTCTAGGCGCTACAGTCTGGAAACGCGCGACCGCTACGGTCGCAGGTTCGAATCCTGCCTCGAGAATGGATGTGTGTGATGTCCTTTGGTTAGTCAGGTTTAAGTAGTCCTAAGTTCTAGGGGACTGATGACCTCAGAAGTTAAGTCCCATAGTGCTCAGAGCCATTTGAACCATTTTTTAAAAATATTTCTGCAGGGGACTTTCAACGACTTTTTGAGTCCGTGACACGCCGAGTTACTCCGGGAACAATGAGATCCGACACGGTATTACGCTAAAGAGTCAAAGAAACTGATACACCTGCCTAATATCGTGTAGGGCCCTCGCGAGCACGTAGAAATGCCGCAACACGACGTTTCATGAACTCGACTAATGTCTGAAGTAGTGCTGGAGGTTACTTACACTAAGAATCCTGCAGAGCTGTCCATAAATCTGTAAGAGTACGAAGGGGCTGGAGATCTCTTCTGAACAGCACGTTCCAAGCCATCGCACATGTGCTCAATAATGTTCACATCTGGAGAGTTTGGTGGCTAGAGGGCGTTGAAACTCAGAAGAGTGTTCCTGGAGCCACTCTGTAGCAACTCTGGACATGTGGAATTACCCAAGTCCGTCGGAATCCACAATGGACATGAATGGCTGCAGGTGATCAGACAGGATGGTTAGGTACGTGTCACCTGTCAGAGTCGTATCTAGACATATCAGGGATCCCACATTACTCTAATTGTACACGCCCCACACCATTACAGAGCCTCCACCAGCTTGGACAATCCCCTGCTGACATGCAAGGTCCATGGACTCATGAGGTTGTCTCCATACCCGTACACGTCCATCCGCTCGTAACAATTTGAAACGAGGCTCGTCCGACCAGGCGACAGATTTGCAGTCATCAATATAGTCCAATACCGGTGTTGACGGGCCCATGCGAGGGGTAAAGCTTTGTGTCGTGCAGTCGTCAAGGGTACACGAGTGGGCCTTCGGCTACGAAATCCCATGTCGATGACGTTTCGTTGAATGGTTCGCACGCTGACACTTGTCGACGGTCCAGTATTGAAATCTGCAGCAATTTGTAGAAGGGTTGCACTTCTGTCACGTTGAACGATTCTCTTTAGTCGTCGTTGGTCCCATTCTTATTGAATATTTTTCGGCCGCAACGATGTCGGAGACTCGATGTTTTAGCGGATTCCTGATATTCATGGTACACTCCTGAGATGGTCGTACAGGAAAATCCCTACTTCATCGCCGCCTCCGAAATGCTGTGTGCCGTCGCTTGTTCGCCGACTGTAACACAACGTTGAAACTCACTTAAATTTTGACAACCAGTCATTGTAGCAGCAGTAACCGACCTGACAACTGCGCCAGATATTTGTTGTCTTACATAAGCGTTGCCGTTCGCAGCACCGTAATCTGCCTGTTTACATATCTCTGTATTTGAATGCGCATGGCCGTACCAGTTCTTTGGCGCTTCAGTGTAGAAGGTATCCCATGACTTTTGTCACCTCAGTGTGAAGCATCAGCTGCCTCCTTGTCACTGTCACATATCCCAATGATGTCTTCGCGTTTTTCTTAACTGTGTACCATATTTCAACACACGTTTAAACAGAGAGGGCCTACTTGTTTGGCGTAGCGTGCAGCGCAGCACCCTGCGAGGCGGGAAAGAGTCCTTAGACCAGCATCGCTTTCACGTTTCGGATAAACTAAGAGGCTGGTACACCGTCCAACAGGCCGTATTGAGAGAATAATTTACTGCAAACTATAATGCCTGGTCTAAAATATAATTTCATAAAAAATATCCGTCTATAAACAACTATTGGGTAATTTCCAGAATGACATTTTCACTCTGCAGCGGAGTGTGCGCTGATATGAAACTTTCTGGCAGATTAAAACTGTTTGTTGGACCGAGACTCGAACTCGGGACGTTTGCCTTTCGCGGGCAAGTGCTCTACCAACTCAGCCACCCAAGCACGACTCACACCCTCTCCTCACAGCAGACTAGGTACACGCAAAAGTACAGCTGTAAGTACGCCGTGTGAGTCATGCGTGAGTAGCTCAGTTGGTAGAGCACTTTCCCGCGAAAGGCAAAGGTCCTGAGTTCGAGTCTCGCCGGCACGGTAGCTCAGCGTGTTCGGTCAGAGGGTTTGTTGCCTTCTGTAATAAACAAAACTGAGTTAATCGATCAACAACGAACTAAAACGGATATCTTACGACGTCCGCCCCGAGCAGATGCAACGAACATAAAAAAACAGCCGGCACGGTAGCTCAGCGTGTTCGGTCAGAGAGCCGGTTGGCCTCTGTAATAAAAAACTGAGTGGAACGATCACCCACCGAACTTGAACAGGATGTCTTGCGACGTCCGCAACGACCAAACACAACGATCAATAACGAACAAAATGCAAAAAAAAAAAAAAAAAGTCTCGGTCTGGCACACTGTTTTAATCTGCCAGGAAGTTTCAACTATTGGGTAATGTTTGCAAATGTTTCGTAATACATTAACAAAAAAATGAATCGTAACACCAATAAATAGTCAACGAAGAGTAATGAAATTTCTAGAATACATTTGTCTAGGTAACATATTTAAGTGGCTATGATCTCAGGTTAATGTAAGCGCGAGATAAACCATTGCAAATGTGAAATACTGGTACATTAAAAGCCCGTGTAATCGCCAGAATGAACGCAAGCATGCAAACGTTAAGTCAGTTCGTGGGACGGAGTACCATGCCTGTTGCGCTTGGTCGGTCAATACAGGGACGGTTAATGCTATTTAGGGGTAACTTTGGAGTCGTCATCCGAGGATGACCAGTATGTGCTCGACTAGAGACAGATCTGATGATCGAGCAGGCCAAGGCAACATGTCGGCACTCTGTAGAGCATGTTATATTATAAAAGCTATACGTGGACGAGCTTTTTCCTGTTCGAAAACACCCCCTGGAATGTTATTCATGAATGGCAGGAGAAAAGGTAAAATCACCGGAATTTACATTTCGCAGCGTGCTATAGCGCTTATAAAGCTAAGTACTGACAAAATTTTTTGTGCACTGTTATACAGTTAATAAATTTAATAGTTTTCAGCGGTGTTTCGTGCTGTTTGTGGCGAAATAACAATTTTATAAACTTTTGGAAACGTTCACTCGTGTTTTTTTAAGAGTTTTATGTGCGTTGAAGTCGTTTAGTAAACTTCGTGCTTTAGATTTCAGCTAACGTTTCTTGTTGTTTCTAGTGAAATATTTCAGTAAAATTTTCATTCAGTGTTTTAATTTCGTTGAGTGTAACAGTGGCTGCTTGAAATTTTGGTTTTAGCTAATAATTTCGTGAAGTTTTGTTAGTAATGATATTACTTGCGGTGTAGTAATATTAATATAAGTAGTTGCTTTCTTAATAGACAGAGAGTTTCTAGACCGCTATTGTTAGTTCTGTAAATAGTTCTACTGGTGTAATTGAACTTAGGTAACGTTGACGTAGTTTTTTTCAGTAACTGTAAAATTTTACCATAGTGAGAAGTGTGGACTCTGTCGTAGGTTTGTGAGTAGTGGGTTACGGTGTGGGATCTGTTCAAAGTATTGTCATTGGGGGGAATGCAGTGGGGAAGCTAGTGGGCATTCTAGCAAGATCCCCACGTGTGAATGCAGAGTCTGTAGTAGAAATAAGTTGATAGAGGAGCAGGAGCGTAAGATCTGTACCCTTCAGGCGCAGTTACAATACGCTAAGGAGGAACTAGATAGGTTGAGGAGGGTGAAGCGTGATGGGGAATGGAATATGGCAGTTTGCAAGGAGACTGCTAGGAGGAGGAGGTATTCAGACAGTTATACATTGCGTATATGAAGTGGATTTGACCAACTGTCAGAGCTGAGTGGAGAGGAGCCTCTTGCAGCTATAGATGTAGGGAACATGCAGCAGTCCCCAGCAGTTAGGAGGCCTAGGTCAGCTGCAAAGTCTAACAGAAAGCAGAAGGTTCTGCTGCTAGGTAGTTCGCACGGTAGAGGTGTGGCCCAGCAGTTGCAGGAAGTGTCGGGGAGTGAGTACCAGGTCACCAGCATTGTGAAGCCTAGTGCAGGGTTGGCTCAGATGACTCACAGCATAGGGGAGCTATGTATGAATTTTACGAAGGAGGATTAGGTAGTGATAGTGGGTGGAGCAGGGAACAGTCTCGATAGGGACAGGGAATATGATGTAGATGGTGACCTGGCAAAGATAGCTACTCAAACTGGTGGCACTAATGTGCATTTCGTGCAACTGTTTCAGCGTCATGATCGGCCTCATGTTAATGTGGCTGTTAGCTGCGTTAATATGGGTCTGGGGAAGGCGCTGATCTTGGAGGGCATGGGTCACATTTTAGTGGTGCCAGTTTGGTCTATCACTAGGCATGCCTGCACCTCAATAGGTATGGGAAGGGGAGGGTGGCAAAGCTTATAGGTGACAGTGTAATGGGTGGTGGTGGGATCACTCATGGAAAAATTCCTGTAGTAGTTGGTGTTAGAGGTGCATCGTTTTTAGACTGAAGTCAGCTGATAGGTATACCTGTTTAAACGAAGTCCCTCTAACTAAGGGCTCACCTTCAGAGGACGTCATGTTTCCAAGTAGAGAAGGCATTAGCAAATTTCATCAAAATATAAGAGGTATTAGAGATAAAGTAAGGGAACTGCTTATAGATGTTGACACTGAAATTATTGGTATGCAAGAGCACCACTTATATAATCTGATAATTCAGAGGCTTCCTTTATCAGGATACAGATTAACTGGCCGTTTTTCAAGGAGTTCCTTGCAGGGTGGGGGAGTGGCTATGTACACAAAAACAGTATTCTATTTGAGTCCATAGGCATATCACGGCACTGCACTGAATGTTGTGTAGGGGCAGTTGAATTTAGTGAAACTAAACTTCTAATTGTTGTTGTTTATAGGTCCCCTGACTCTGACTTCAGAACATTTCTGCTTAAGCTAGAGACAGTTCTTAATTAACTTTGTAGAAAGTACCAAAAATTAATTATATATGGTGAATATAATATAAATTTTGTATATGATGGAGCAATAAAAAGGATGTTGGTAGATCTCCTAAATTCATATGATGTGATACAGACTGTATTTTTTCCAACTAGGGTGCAGGGGAACAGTAGCACAACCATAGACAATATTTTTATTCATTCTTCAGTACTAGATGGGCGTTCTGTTAGTAAAAGGGTGAATGCCCTTTCAGACCACAATGCACAAATTTTAACACTAAAAGACTTTTGTACTCAAACAAATGTCACATATAATTACAAACTATGTAGGAAAGTTAATCCAACAGCAATAGAGAGTTTTTTAAACATTGTCAAGGAACAAGAGTGGCAGGATGTTTATAGTGCCCATAAAACAGGTGGTAAATATAATGCTTTCCTTAACATATTAATCATGCTCTTTAAGAGTTGCTTTCCATTAGAATGTTCTAAACGGGATACTAGCAGTAACAGGCACCCTGGGTGGCTGACTAGTGGGATAAGGATATCGTGTCGAACTAAGTGGGAATTATATAAAAATGTTAGAAGCAGTCACAATAAAGCTACAGTAGCGCATTACAAACAGTATTGTAAGGCACTTAAAATGTTATTAGGAAGGCAAATAGTATGTGGCACGCAAATAGAATAGCTAATTCACATGATAAAATTAAAACCATATGGTCAGTTGTGAAGGAAGTGTCTGGTCAGCAGCAGAAGGTCAACGATATAAAATCACTTCATAGTAAAAATATTTCTGTTAGTGATAAATTAGATATATGTGCAGTATTTAACAGTCATTTTCTCAGCATTGCTGGTGAATTAAATAAAAATTTTATTTCTACAGGGAATCATATAACTTTCTTGGCAAATGCCTTTCCACGATTGATGTCTGAAATACTCCGCTGTGATACTGACAAGGGGAAGATGGAGTCAATAATTAAATCACTGAAGACTAAGGACTCTCATTGTTACGATGGAGTGCCTAACAGAATATTAAAGTACTGTGCTGCACATGTTAGCCCTGTATTTAGCCGCATTTGTAATTTTTCCTTTAGGAATGGTCAGTTTCCTGACCGATTAAAATAGTAGTAAAGCCACTTTATAAAAAGGGAGAAAGGGATAATGTAGATATTTTTAGACCTATTTCTATGCCATCAGTGTTTACTAAAGTTATTGAAAAGGCTGTGTATGTAAGGATAATTGACCATTTTATGTCACACGATTTGCTATCAGATGTACAGTTCAGATTTAGAAGTCGTTTAACAACTGAAAATATTATATTTCGTTTCTCTGAGAGGTACTGGATAGGTTAGACAAAAGGTTTCAAACGCTAGGCATATTTTTTGATTTAACTAAGGCATTTGATTGTGTTGATCACAACATATTGCTCCAGAAGTTGGACTTGGACCACTATGGAATGTGGGGAGTAGCTTACAATTGGTTCACCTCTTACTTTAACAACAGACAGCAAAAGGTCATTATTCACAGTGTTGAAAATGGCTGTGATGTGGGGTCTGAGTGGGTTATGATCAGGTGCGGGTGCCACGGGGACCAGTGTTGGGGCCACTCTTGTTCCTTATTTATATAAATGGTATGCCCTCTAGTATTATGAGTAGCTCTAATATATTTCTGTTTGTTGATGACACTAGCTTGGTAGTAAAGGATGTTGTGTGCAACATTGGCTTGGTTTCAAATAGTGCAGTTCATGAACTAAATTCATGGCTTGTAGAAAATAAACTAACGCTAAAGCACAGGAAGACTCAACTGTTACAGTTTCTAACACACAATTCAACAAAACCTGACTTTTACTTTCACAGAATGGGCAGATGATTAGTGAAACTGAACAGTTCTAATTTCTAGGTGTTCAGATAGATAGTAAACTGTCGTGGAAAGCCCACATTCAGTATCTTGTTCAGAGACTTAATGCTCCAATTTTTACTGCTCGAATGGTATCTGAAATGAGTGATCGTTCAACACGAAAATTAGTCTACTTTGCTTATTTTCATTCGCTTATGTCGAATGGCATTATATTTTGGGGTAACTCTTACCATTCTAAAAGGATATTTTTGGCTCAGTAATGGGCGGTTCGGGCAAAAAGTGGTGTAAGTTTACGAAATCTGACTAGACGTCATCTGTCACTCACACAAACATGCCTACCAACTTTCGTTCACGTCGCACAACTTCTTGGTGTTGCAATTTTTTCCTACGCTGTATTTAGTTATCAATGTGTAGCAGAAGCACAGAATGCGTCAGAAAACGATTCATAATGATACTCACACTAATTAGATGTTTACATACATGTTTATGACATTCATACACCTCTCAAAACATTTACTTCGTGTAAATTCGAGAAGAGATTAGAAATGTGTTGTTACCAAATATCCATTTCTGTTCTGCAACGATTCTGGTATGGATTTGTATTTCGCTTTATCACTTTTTATCGTTTATCCATAAAAACACCAAAAACCGCATTCAAATCTATACTACGTTGTTTAAATTAGATATCATGCAAAATGAAAATCTAAAGAGTGATCTACTTTAAACGTCATTTTTTCAACCTACATACATTTCATGACTTAAATAAGTATTCACAGCTTTGTTAACTCATACCAGTGTTTTGGTTTAAAATCTAAAAGCACAGACAAAGATTGGAACTGTAATTTTAGTTATCTTATGACTGCAGATTGTCAGTTTACGTCAGAATCTCTGGAGAGCTTATAAATAGCAGTACCAACAGTTCTCGGGGGCTCAGCTGGCTTCAGTTCAGTAGTGTCACAGCCTAATACTATACACTCACGACACTCTCTGGTGTGAAAGTTTGACAACTGGAGCGACACTACCGCTCCAAGCGGTGAGAAAGCACAGTCACATGGGCCGTAAGGATAATGTTTGTTATTCATCCCTTTTATAAGTTATTTACGAAATATTTTATTTTTTGCCTCAAAGAGTTTGTGTAATATCAGAAGACATGAATGATTGCGAAAGAAATGTAAAAGCAACCAAATCTCACTACTTGAGTGACATAAGCTACAGTTTACTCCTGAAAAAATACTTCCCCATTTGCGTGTAATTGCAGCTTATTCTGCTGAAAGCACGTATTTGATGCATGAGAAGAATATATTTCTGTTGTTGCCTGTTCTTATTAAAGCAGTTACTTTCCTTGACATGTAACAGTTTCGTATATTGTCTAATAATTCGCACATTCTTACACTTCACTCGACTTTCTAATACACAAATACACTCCTGGAAATTGAAATAAGAACACCGTGAATTCATTGTCCCAGGAAGGGGAAACTTTATTGACACATTCCTGGGGTCAGATGCATCACATGATCACCCTGACAGAACCACAGGCACATAGACACAGGCAACAGAGCATGCACAATGTCGGCACTAGTACAGTGTATATCCACCTTTCGCAGCAATGCAGGCTGCTATTCTCCCATGGAGACGATCGTAGAGATGCTGGATGTAGTCCTGTGGAACGGCTTGCCATGCCATTTCCACCTGGCGCCTCAGTTGGACCAGCGTTCGTGCTGGACGTGCAGACCGCGTGAGACGACGCTTCATCCAGTCCCAAACATGCTCAATGGGGGACAGATCCGGAGATCTTGCTGGCCAGGGTTGTTGACTTACACCTTCTAGAGCACGTTGGGTGGCACGGGATACATGCGGACGTGCATTGTCCTGTTGGAACAGCAAGTTCCCTTGCCGGTCTAGGAATGGTAGAACGATGGGTTCGATGACGGTTTGGATGTACCGTGCACTATTCAGTGTCCCCTCGACGATCACCAGTGGTGTACGGCCAGTGTAGGAGATCGCTCCCCACACCATGATGCTGGGTGTTGGCCCTGTGTGCCTCGGTCGTATGCAGTCCTGATTGTGGCGCTCACCTGCACGGCGCCAAACACGCATACGACCATCATTGGCACCAAAGCAGAAGCGACTCTCATCGCCGAAGACGACACGTCTCCATTCGTCCCTCCATTCACACCTGTCGCGACACCACTGGAGGCGGGCTGCACGATGTTGGGGCGTGAGTGGAAGACGGCTTAACGGTGTGCGGGACCGTAGCCCAGCTTCATGGAGACGGTTGCGAATGGTCCTCGCCGATACCCCAGGAGCAACAGTGTCCCTAATTTGCTGGGAAGTGGCGGTGCGGTCCCCTACGGCACTGCGTAGGATCCTACGGTCTTGGCGTGCATCCGTGCGTCGCTGCGGTCCGGTCCCAGGTCGACGGGCACGTGCACCTTCCGCCGACCACTGGCGACAACATCGATGTACTGTGGAGACCTCACGCCCCACGTGTTGAGCAATTCGGCGGTACGTCCACCCGGCCTCCCGCACGCCCACTATACGCCCTCGCTCAAAGTCCGTCAACTGCACATACGGTTCACGTCCACGCTGTCGTGGCATGCTACCAGTGTTAAAGACTGCGATGGAGCTCCGTATGCCACGGCAAACTGGCTGACACTGACGACGGCGGTGCACAAATGCTGCGCAGCTAGCGCCATTCGACGGCCAACACCGCGGTTCCTGGTGTGTCCGCTGTGCCGTGCGTGTGATCATTGCTTGTACAGCCCTCTCGCAGTGTCCGGAGCAAGTATGGTGGGTCTGACACACCGGTGTCAATGTGTTCTTTTTTCCATTTCCAGGAGTGTATTTCTGTAAGTGTAATTACTTTTGCTTTAAAAGCGAGTGTGTTGAGAATTCTTGCCGTTTGTGGCTCTGTTGTAACAGAATTTTGGAATTCATTTATTCTGTGTTGGGGAACTGTTTCATTGCGTTTGAAGTTTTAATATCACCTCTGTGTGGTTTTTTCTATCCGCTACAGTTGTGTTGGCTTATTTGGTACGTTACGAAGTGTAGGTATTGCTTTCCATACAAGTTTCCTACATTCCACATTTTAGTGCAAGTGTAGTGAAGAAAACGTTACTTTGTTGAGTAGATGTACGATATCTTCCTGCAAAAGATCGGATCTTCTGTTGTTTATTAGCCTTCTTTTCTTAAAAGAAGAAGACATTATTCAGTAAATATCTTTAGGCTACCGTACAAGATAATCGTACGTAAACTGTCCCATAATGTGCCGTTTCAAACCTCTCCGGGTTCTTAGAAAACCTAAAAAAGACAAATGTGATGTCTTCTTCGTGTTATTGCTGCAATTAATTGCGCTATAGACGCTCCCGTTAGTAAAAACCCATTCTACAAACTAATATAAACAATTGCGGTCTGCATTCACTTTCACAAACTCCGGGCGATTTCAATAGTATAACTTGCTGGCTGCTTGGGGCGCTACTATCGCAGTAAGCAACAAAAACAACATGGAGTGCCGCGACTGTAATGTTAAATTGTGGCACTGTCTACAAATTGTCACAGCTGATATATGCTAATTATGTGATGGGATCTATCAAAGAAGTGGAGTCTCTGTAAAGATGATGCTTGGTGTATGTGTATGTGAAAAAGGACATATACGTGAAGGTAGAATGTTGTGAGCATGGAGATAAAAAAAGAAGGCAGGTGGTACTTCAGATTTACTCTGTACGTTGTTTTGAGGCCAGAGTGGGTGCCATTTTAATTAGCCAAAAACATTACCAGACTACTGTTTACGATTGCTTCTTGTTCATTATTTCTGTCAGGTGCTCACAATAACTGTTTTAAATACTAAAAATTAAAGAGGTTGCATGAATAATATTGTGTCACAGAGGCAGTTTAGAACGCTTTTCTGTTCTTGAATGCGTATTTGCTCTAGTAATAAAACAGTCAAGACTGATGTCACCTGGAAGGGTCACCATAGTGAACTACAGGGGTGTGAATGCGGTGAACCCAATGTTTTGGGCTAGTTAAGATGGCAGACATCGGCTTCAAGTTTGTGACGTAATGCCACCTCCCCTCTTTTTTACCTTCATGGTTCTGTGATATTTTCGACGTGACTGAAGTGGAATAAACTGCTCATATCCTCAAATCTGTATTACTTCACGCTTTACTAAAAACCTGTAGACCTCAGATCAACCCTGAGACAACGAGAAGCCAATTAAAACTTGCAGAAAAAGCTAAGTGAAATATTATTTAATACTAGCTTAACACTCTTTGCTTCCCTTGCGTAGACTGTATGGTATGCTGAGAGTCCTTTTTAATCAAATTTTTATGTCGTTCACAAATTGCAACATCTTCTAACCTTTTCACACTAATGAAGGCTGTAGAAGCGTGGCCTTTTTCGAATGTACTTCTAACCAAAACGCGATTCTAATAGCTGGAGTCGGAGGTTTTTCTTAATTCTGCATTTTGAGGTATTATGGTGACATTTCCGCAGAAACTTTCATCCTCTATCATAATTTCATAAATGTATTAGTAGAACGAAATATGCACATAAAAATTATCATCCCCTTACGACCTTAAATTCCAGAGGAACATTGAAGCATGTATTTTTTTTTTTTTTAATTTCTAACCGAGCTGTCAGAGCTTTAGTTTCAAAAATATATTTTTGATGAAATATTTCCATAAAACCTTTCAGTCTCTATTTTACCTCCTTAGGCTCTGAATTTCCAAAAACACTGAAATGTGTACTTATTAATTTGTATCCGAGAATTCGCATACCATTTTCCATAGATGTAGCTTTAAAAATGTTTTAGTAGGTCTTTAAAATGATTTATATTCAAAAATGCCTTCACCCTGTATTTTGTTCCTGTTGGGATTTCGAAAACTGTTGAAACACGAATTTCTTTATTTCAGACCGAAAAACCAAATAATAATTTTCGCAGTTCTAGCTTCAAAACTGCCTTAATAGCGACATATTAAAAAAAAAAAAAAAAAACCTGTCATGAACTATTTCACCCACTTAGAACGGGAATTTCGAAACATCCCTTCTTAAACGATGTGTACCATATAAGATCAACACAACTCCAAATTTCATGTTTCTATCCTTATTGGTTTGGGCTGGGCGATGATGAATCAGTGAGTCAGGAGGTTTCTTTTTGTATATACAGGGTCTTTTTTTCTTAAAGGCTGGCAGAAGCACAATCCGCCACTCTTCAGCCAAGTGATACATTTAATAAAAAGATGAAAACGAGACATATAAAAGGCGATAAAGGGTGCCTTAGAACATAGTAAGGGGAGGCAGTAGGGGTTAAAATATACACGTACACAGAGACATTCATTTGCGACAGTTAAAAAAAGAAGTCCACATAAAGTTAAAAAACACAGTTGGAAAGTGGCGTAGCACGTAAAAAAACACTAAAGTCACACACACAAGTTAAAGGTTGGTCACAGTATTAAATACACCAGTATGACAACACTTAAAAACCACACTAGAAAGAGTAAAACCTGCCGGGAGGAACCTGCCGAGGGAGGAGAGGCCTCAGACGAGGGAAAAGAGGGGACAGGAAGAGGCAGAGGGGAAGGGTATCTGGAAAGGTGGGAGCAAAATCAAGGGGGTTGGGGGGCGCACTAAGGGGCAGGTGATGGGGGCTGGGAGATGGAGAGGGAACGCAAGTCAGGAGGGATCACAGGGATGCAGAAGGGGTGCACTGAAAAACGAGGTAGTGGAGGAGGGAGGAAAAAACAGCTCAGGGGTAGGGGAGAGGGAGCCCTGAGGAGGAGGAGGGAAAGTGGGGTTATACTTGGTAGGATGGGTAGATATCAGTGTGAAACTCACCATCTGGGAGAGGTGGGTGCTGGAAGTCGCGTTGGGAAAGGAGGTGGAGGGAGTGGGGATGGAGAGAGGATGGGACACCATGGTAAAGGGGCAGCAACAGATTGGGGTAGAGAGGACAGAGGACACAAGTGGATAGGGGGATAGAGCCTGTAGACAACATACAGGTTGTGAATGTGCTTGAGGAAGCAGAGAAGATGTGGGAAGGGATGAGGTCGTAGAGTACCCATGTGGGGGACAGGAGGTGGATACAGAAGTTGAAGCAGAGTGCATGGCATTCAAGCATTTGGAGGGCTTCATAGAATCTGGGTAAGGTGGAAATCCAGGCAACACTGGCATAACAAAGGATGGTATGGTTTAAGGATTTGTAGGTGTGAAGGATGGTGGAAGGATGCAGTCCCCAAGTCTGGCCAGACAGGAGTTTCAGGAAGTGGAATCTATTGAGGACTTTGTGTTGAATTATAAGGAGATGGGAGTCTAGGCAAGGTGATGGTCAAGGGGGAGTCCAAGGTATTTCAGTGTAGGAGTGAGGTGGATAGCATGACCATAAATGATGAGGTAAAAATTTTGGGGCTGGAAAGACCAGTTGGTGTGACCTATGATGATTGCATGGGTCTTAGAAGGGTTGATGCGAAGGAGTCACTGGTTGCACCAGGCAGTGAACTGGTTGAGGTGGATTTTTTGGCTAGAGGGGAATAGGCAAGGGAGGTTTTGAGCAATCTGCAGTATAAGGCGATAAAGGAGAGGGGAAAGGATGGAACCATGGGGCACACCAGTGGTGGGATAGAAAGTACAAGAGTTGGTATTGTGGATAGTAACATAGGAGGGACGACAGGAGAAGAAGGAAGCAACGATATAGACGAAATTGATGGGAAGAGCTTAGATCTGGAGTTCAAAAAGAAGCCTGGGATGCCAGACACGGTTATAGGCGTTCTGGAGGTTGAGGGAAACAAAAATGGCTGATAGGTGTTAAGTTGGAGGGAAAGAAGATTGATAAGGTTAAGGAGTTGTTTGTCGGCTGAGAAGGAAGGCCAGAAGCCACACAGGGTAAGGGGAAGGAGGTGGTGGTGGTTAAGGGGCTGATGAATATGATGGGAGAGGATGGACTCAAAGACTTTGCTGAATACGGAGGTGAGGCATATGAGATGATAGGAAGAGGTGTCAGAGGGGGGGTTTGTTGGGTTTATGGAACAGCAGAACATGGGAAGTCTTCCACAGGTCAGGGTAAAAGCTGGTGGAGAGGAGGACATTATACAGGGTAGCAAGGACAGCCACAAAGGTGGGGGGATTACTTGAGGTGGCAGCAGGTGACACTGACATGACCAGGGGCAGTGTTGCATTTGAAGTGGAGTATGAGTTTGATGTCATGTGTGGGAATGGGATTGTTAATGTCTGAGTTGAGTAACTGCTTCAAGTACTGGAAACTGGGGCGAGTGGCAGGCAGATGTATTGGATCGTTCAAGGACCTTGGGGAAGAGGGAGTAATCAGAATAAGGATTGTCAGGAATGGAGAAAACCTCAGAGAGGTGGGAAGCAAAATGGTTAGCCTTACTGAGGTTTCCAGGAAAGGGGCAGTCATCATGGAGAAGGGGATAATGCAGAGTGTGATGGCTACCAATAATGTAGTGGAAGACAAACCAGTACTTGGAGGTTGACAGGGAGGGCAGAGTTGAGGCATGTACATGTCTGCGTCTGGCGCAGTCCTGGCGGTTACTTGGTGTTGGGAGGTTTTGGATATGTCGTTGTAATTGCTGGTGGTGGAGGAGTGCATACTGGTCACAGTTGCAGAGGAAGGAGTGGTAGAGCCTATGGGATTCATGGAGAAGAAGGATGGCCTGTGGAGGAAGAGTAGGGTGGTGTGAGTGTGGATAAATTGGGTAGGAACTTGGGCCTCCACAGCATCTGTGTTGGTCTTCTGGAGGAAGGACGAGGCATTGGTGATGTCAGTAGGATGGTGAAAGGTAAGTGGGTGGCTTTCAATCTATGAGGCAATGGATTCCCAGTAGGCATTCCAGTTGGTGCGGCGGTAGTCATGAACAGCTTAAGGTGTGGTCAACATGAGAGATGAAGTAATAGGGGAGAGGAGCTGTGGGATGGACATAGATAATGGCACAGGTGATGGTGAGGGAGGAAAAAAAGGCACTGAAGATGAGGCATTCAGTCGGGTCACTAAGCAGGGGTTGTGGCCAGACAGGGATATGCTTGAGGTGGCCGGTAGTGACCCCATCTAGTGCGTGGGGCAGGTGATTGTTGGTGTGGTGAAGGAGGTAGGGAGAGGTGTGGGCAACATATGAGGTTGGAGGAAGGTTTCGTTAAGGATGAAGGAGTCAACATAGTGCTGGGACAAGGTATACATGAAGAGGTACTTGTTGGCAGGGAGGGAGGGAATGTTTAGGTATAGAAGATGATCCTGTTGGCGCACCAGAGGTGGGGGGTGGGAGAGGGCAAGGAGTGGAGAGAGGAGGAGAGTGGCTTAGACAAGGGTGCATAGGCAGGTGAAGGTGAAGTGGGCCTGGTTGTGGGAGTATGTGGCGTAGGTATTCAAATGGAAGACAGAGTGGGCAGCAAGGGAGATCTGCTGGAGGATGTGGAAGGCATTGGAAGGGGTGGATATTCTGGTCAGGAAATGGTTGATGTCTTCAGCCATATAGAGAGGGCGAAGGGAATTCTTGGGGTGGATGGGCTGATCAGTGGGGTGAATGGGAATGGTGAGCTTGGAATTGATAGGAGGGGGTTTGGCCTTGCATTTGTAGGAGTAGATGGGGTGGGGTTCATTGAAGGTGTTGCAGGAGGGAGGAGAGGTGAGGTTAGGACACTGTTTGAGGAAGTGGGAGGCTTTACAGTAAGGGCAGGTGTTTTTGCAGTTTTGGGTGAGGTGGTTGTTGTAGAGACAGCATTGGCAGCACTAGGATTGAGGCAGGGAATGGGAGGGGTCAATGGGGTGGCGACAGTTGAACATGAGGGCTCCCTGAGTGAGGAGTTGATGTGTGGAGGAGGCAGTCTCTGTACACACACGCATCAGGAAGATTGGGCCAGAGTTGTTATAGATACGTCAGGTCAAGCGGATTTCCATGGCGGGGTGGGCATTCAATTCTGCCAACACCTCTGCCTCTGTGACCACAGGGCTGAGTTTTGTGATCATGGCAGTGAGGGTTGGTGGACAATGAGGGAATTGGGGTGATGGGGAGAGGAGGAAGTAAGGAAAGGTGTGAGAGATGCATGTGGGCCAAAGGAGATGCAGGGAACTTTTTGGAGGAAATCAGTGTGCAAAGAGGGAGAGGGGGAGTCTGTGTGTGGGATAATTTTAGGAATGGGAGTACTAGGGATATACTTGCAGATTTCGAGGGTGAGGGTGTGGACATTGAGGTATTTTGGATCAGGGTTGGAAAGGATGACTGTAAGCAGGGCAGGGGCTGGGGATGCGGGAGGGAGGTGGCGTCCACGTGGGATCAGAAGGAAGAGAGGCTGGCAGTGGTTTCTTGGAGGAGGGGGTGGAGGTGATGTTGTCACTCAGGCAATTGGGGGTTTTTTGGTGGGGGGGGGGGATTGGGAAGAGAGTTGAGGGACTGGTTGTATTGGAAGGTGGCGGGAGGCAGGCCCCTCTTTGAAGAGAAGGCGGGTGCTCCGTGGTGGTGACTGTGGTGTAGCGGGTGGTGACAGGGGTGAGGGAAGCAGGGGTGGTCGTAGCAGAGCAAGTGGGGAGTGTCATCCCGACAGATGGTAGCGGCAGGAGGGGGAGAGGACAGGAGCAGGAGCAGGGAGAGGAGGAGGTGGAGGAGCAGGAGCAGGAGCAGTATGGAGTTGGAGTTACAGGGGTAGGGAGGAGGTGCAGCTGGAGTAGACAGGGGAATCCTGGAGGAAGCACTCCAGGAAGTAACATTGGCTGCAGGGGAAGGGGAGGTGTATATGCTTATGGTGATGAGGAATTCCATGGAGGACTGTGTAGTCTACTGGCGACTGATGTCGCCGAAGTGGGGAAAGAGGACAAAGAAAGGGTGGCAGGAGCGAGCACCACGTGGCGAGTGGCGGCGGCGAGCATCAGGCGGCAGACAGACAGATGGAAGAACGGACAGAAGAAGCAGCAGATGGCGATGGGCAGCAGCAGATGGCGATGGGACGGTCTCCCAAAACTTCGATTTCGCCCTGAGCGTAGCCAAGGCAGAAGAATCTTCCAAACGACTAGGACTTGTAGAGGGGAGTGAGTACACCATACTTTAAACAGGAACCCATGTCTGGATACGTACAGTTTCCGTGCTACAGCCATTTGAAAACACGTTTGCTAGATAGGTGTGCAACAGGGTAGTCATGGTGGATGGTGTTTACGTTGGATCGACTGATATCATTCGTCGACTGTCCTACCTCTCTGACCTGGTTCGTGCCTCATTCGCGTGTCTGTGGTTGAGTACACGTTTGCAGAAGACATCGACATGGTCCTTCCGAATGGCGAAACGTACAGTAATAGAAGAGCAGCTCACCGCCTTTATCAAGATCGTTCTCCACAACGTCCGACTCTATCACATACTCATTTTGCCACCATCACGCAGAGATGCCGCACACCCGAACTGGAAGAGGCCATACTGCTTCAGACTGTACTGTATCACATTGAAGAGAATCCATCGACGAGCACACGATCAATTTCTTTGGCTATTAATGAGTGGAACTGTAAAACAAGTGATGTACTGGGTCACGCCTAATCAGTTACTTGTAAATGTGGTCGCCTTACCAACCTGTTCTCAAATGCTCATAGCATGGAAACTGGCTATTTCTGAACATGAGTTCCAAGTCAAAATATTACCTATTCACTCCCTTCTACAAGTCATAGAAATTTGTAATGGGAGTTTCCAATACGTTGTATAGGTTGAAATCGAGGTACGTCCACTAACTGCTGACATGTACCATGTGTATGACGATGACATATGTAGAGCGCATATAACATGATTTTGAACATCAGTTCACCAAATACACAGAGGAAGGGACCCTCTTCAACTGGCCAGCCTTAATGAAGTTTTTAGGTGATTTCCGAAACTCGTTGGGCAGAAAATACGATTCAAAAACAGTTGAAATGCGGTCATACCTAGGACGAAGTTTGCACACTTCACAGACAGGTGGCGCACGCGACTTCCCTCCCAGGCAACTTCCCTCCCAGATACTGGCGACTGCGTCATAAGGAAGGGCGACCTGCCGCAATGGTAAAAGGAAGTAAATTACCCAAACTTGACTACAGCAGAGCCCATTCTAGATCGGATTAACGCTAACTAAAGAAGAATTGCCAAAACAGAGAGAAAAATCTGACGTGCCTAGGAGCGGCGCTACAAAAGAAATTTGGGAAGGCTGCCCATAGAAATCTGAAAGTGGCTCTTGTATCTACGTCTACGCCTACGTCTTCATCTACATGGTTACTCTGTAAATCACACATAAGTCAGTGGCAGAAAGTTCGTCGAACCACTTTCACAAGAACACTCTATTATTCCACTCTCGAACAGCGTGAGGAAGAAACGAACACCTATCACTTTCCATGCGAGCTCTGATTTCTCTTATTTTATTATTATGATCGTTCTCCTTATGTAGATCGGCGTGAACAAAATGGTTTTGCATTCAGAGGAGAAAGTTGGTGATCGTAAGTTCGTGAGAATATCCCGCCGCCAACGAGACACGCCTTTGTTTTAATGATGTCCACCCCAAATCCTCTATCACGTCCGTGACATTCTCTCCCCTATTTCTCGATAATACAAAACGTGCTGCTCTTCTCTGAACTTTCTCGATGTACTCCATTAATCCTGTTTGGTAAGCATCCCACACTGTGCAGCAGTCCTCCAAAAGACGACGGACAAGTGTAGTGTAGGCAGTCTCTTTAGTAGATCTGTTGCATCTTTCAAGTGTTCTGTCAGTGAATCACAGTCTTTGGTTCGCCTTCCTCACATTTTCTGTGTTCTCCAATTTAAGTTGTTCAAAATTGTAATTCCTAGATGTTTAGTTGAATTTGTGGCTTTTAGATTTGATTGATTTATTGTGGATTCCTTTTAGCACTCATGTAGATGACCTCACACTTCCTTCTGCGATCTGTTCTGGAGATGGTATTAGGAAAGCGGCAGGATAACGATGCTGCCGTAGGAGTAGTGGCGTATGCCGAAGAAATGATGATTCTTGTGAAGCGAAGCTCCTGAAGTAATCCGGAAGTAGGATGCAAAAAAAATGGTTCAAATGGCTCTGAGCACTATGAGACTTAACTTCTGAGGTCATCAGTCCCCTAGAACTTAGAACTACTTAATCCTAACTAACCTATGGACATCACACACACCTAAGCCCGAGGCAGGATTCGAACCTGCGACCGTAGCGGTCGCGCGGTTCCAGACTGTAGCGCTTAGAACCGCTCGGCCACTCCGGCCGACAAGTAGGATACAACACGATAATCCTTGAATTACACTAGTGGTGCCAAGGAGATTATTGTCTGTTGCACTTGAAAAGACCACACTCTTGTTATTTAAAGGGAAACTTTTAAGAGACCCGATTACGAAACTGTGCAACAGGTTCATAGAGAAAAAGTCTGCCACAGGATAACTGGGCGTCTTTTTAGACGAGTGACAAATTGTAGGTCACAAATGGAAGAAACGAGCAAGAGAGGAAAGAACATAATGGACAAAATTATCCCAACTAGATCAAAAACAACCAATGAAAACAATAAGAACGTACGATAACGTTATCCAGTCTTCTGTTATTGACTACTATGCGAGTGCTTGGGCGCTCAGACTTCTGCTCATAACACCAACAGGCGCAGTTGGCAGGGTGCAACGCAGACGTCTTCTTCGGCTGACGAGAGATTTTGATACAGTGCCAGTTGAGCTGTTGCTCGTGATATTTGGGATATGTCAAATTGATCTCCAAATACGAAAAAAATCCGCTTTGTATTGGTTGAGGAAAGGAGGACGCCACCAAGCGCACAATTTAACAGGAATATAGGCCGTAATAGATTCACAATCAGATCCATAGATGGTATGACGCTCAGACATCCATATGTATCTATAGTTTTCTCCCATACATAAGACAGAGACTGGGAATGAGGCACCTGAATCGCTCAAGAGGCCTGGCAGCTTCTTGAGAGGTCATGGGCCTTATGCCACCACTGATATCGAACTGGCCGAAGATAAGCCTCCAAATATACCTGTGCTGTAGAAGGCTCGCAGAATGTACTACCCAGGGATATTTTTTACACAACCACCATTTGTGTGTCTGGCCGAAGATAAGCCTCCAAATATACCTGTGCTGTAGAAGGCACGCAGAATGTACTATCCAGGGATATTTTTTACACAACCACCATTTGTGTGTATATGTATAACTTACATTGTCATCCGAACATGTCTTCTGGGTGCATCATTTTTTTTTGTCATGCAGTGTATCTGTTCAGTACACTGTGGTCATGGTGCTGTCGAGATATGCCGATACTTCTTTTGCATTATTATTTTGACAGGTTTTTGGATGTGAGGCAGATCCGCAAGTGTTGATAATAGATTCTGAACACTTCTTGCGCAATCTGCCATGTGATGATGATGATGATTATGATATCAACGGCGATGATGATGATGATGATGATGATGATGATGATGATGGTGGTGGTGGTGGTGGTGATAAGGATGATTATAATGATGATGCGGTCATGGTCTGCCCATAAGACAGATTCATCACTGCATGTGGAGTATTCTCCAGTCATTCCAGCTTTCCATCATCCTTTTGGTAGCTGTGTATGATGCATTTATCTTGAACTCATCAGTTAGTTAGTATCTTGTTCTTTCTCTAGTTCTCTTCCCAGTCACTAGTCCTTCCAGTGCATCCTCTGTTATACAGTCTCTTCTCATCCAGCGTCTAGCCAATCTCTCTTTTTCCACTTTATTTTCTTTTACAATATTTCTCATTTCTCATTAATCATGTGCAGTACAACCGGATTCCTTAGTTTATCTGTCCATTTTACAGCTTCTACACTTTTTGATATTCCAGCAAGTCTTGATGAGGTGGTTCTACCGTCTGAGTTTCACAGGACTGTGGCAGGAACGTTGGCCCACATCATCCTTTGGAGGCTGAGCTCTTATGGGTTGTTCCTAAAGATGCTCTGAATGGTCCATAATAGCAACATTTCCGTTAATTTTCTTCTTCGGTCTTCTGTGATTGATCTGAAACAATGTAAAAATATGAAATAGTATGCTGGAAGAAAAGAGTTTAGTCCAGTGTGCGATTTGTAGGGGGCGATGGGGGGGGGGGGATTTCCCCCTCTCTGCATCAGACCATCCCCTCCTCTGGTTTTAGTTTATGCATCCCAACCTGGGATGTTTATTTCCCACTCACTGTAGTAAAACTTTACATATAACTTAAATTTGTGGAGCCGAACACTGAAAGCTTTTAATAAGTCTTACTACACTCCTGGAAATGGAAAAAAGAACACATTGACACCGGTGTGTCAGACCCACCATACTTGCTCCTGACACTGCGAGAGGGCTGTACAAGCAATGATCACACGCACGGCACAGCGGACACACCAGGAACCGCGGTGTTGGCCGTCGAATGGCGCTAGCTGCGCAGCATTTGTGCACCGCCGCCGTCAGTGTCAGCCAGTTTGCCGTGGCATACGGAGCTCCATCGCAGTCTTTAACACTGGTAGCATGCCGCGACAGCGTGGACCTGAACCGTATGTGCAGTTGACGGACTTTGAGCGAGGGCGTATAGTGGGCATGCGGGAGGCTGGGTGGACGTACCGCCGAATTGCTCAACACGTGGGGCGTGAGGTCTCCACAGTACATCGATGTTGTCGCCAGTGGTCGGCGGAAGGTGCACGTGCCCGTCGACCTGGGACCGGACCGCAGCGACGCACGGATGCACGCCAAGACCGTAGGATCCTACGCAGTGCCGTAGGGGACCGCACCGCCACTTCCCAGCAAATTAGGGACACTGTTGCTCCTGGGGTATCGGCGAGGACCATTTGCAACCGTCTCCATGAAGCTGGGCTACGGTCCCGCACACCGTTAGGCCGTCTTCCGCTCACGCCCCAACATCGTGCAGCCCGCCTCCAGTGGTGTCGCGATAGGCGTGAATGGAGGGACGAATGGAGACGTGTCGTCTTCAGCGATGAGAGTCGCTTCTGCCTTGGTGCCAATGATGGTCGTATGCGTGTTTGGCGCCGTGCAGGTGAGCGCCACAATCAGGACTGCATACGACCGAGGCACACAGGGCCAACACCCGGCATCATGGTGTGGGGAGCGATCTCCTACACTGGCCGTACACCACTGGTGATCGTCGAGGGGACACTGAATAGTGCACGGTACATCCAAACCGTCATCGAACCCATCATTCTACCATTCCTAGACCGGCAAGGGAACTTGCTGTTCCAACAGGACAATGCACGTCCGCATGTATCCCGTGCCACCCAACGTGCTCTAGAAGGTGTAAGTCAACTACCCTGGCCAGCAAGATCTCCGGATCTGTTCCCCATTGAGCATGTTTGGGACTGTATGAAGCGTCGTCTCACGCGGTCTGCACGTCCAGCACGAACGCTGGTCCAACTGAGGCGCCAGGTGGAAATGGCATGGCAAGCCGTTCCACAGGACTACATCCAGCATCTCTACGATCGTCTCCATGGGAGAATAGCAGCCTGCATTGCTGCGAAAGATGGATATACACTGTACTAGTGCCGACATTGTGCATGCTCTGTTGCCTGTGTCTATGTGCCTGTGGTTCTGTCAGTGTGATCATGTGATGTATCTGACCCCAGGAATGTGTCAATAAGGTTTCCCCTTCCTGGGACAATGAATTCACGGTGTTCTTATTTCAATTTCCAGGAGTGTATTAATACTATTAATATGTTTCAGTTTTCTATCATCATAATAAGTACAGCTTTTCACAAATGTGCCTCTACTTTTTGAATTCCCCTTGTTTACCTGCATGTAGACGATTTTGTAAATAACCTTTACCTATAATGTACTTTTAAAGATATAACAAGGGATGGCTTTTCTGGTAGTGCATACGCGTGAATAGTGAGTTTTGGCATTAACATCTATTTATAAATAGCTGTTTAACCATGCGTAACGCCACAGTCCAAGCTAGTAACATATATAATTCTACTAACCCCATAAGACATCCCCCCCACTGGTAAAAGCACAAATCGCACCCTGGTTTAGTCTCTCACAGGTGTTGTGACCTGATTCTGTCATGTCAATGCAACCTGGTGCCCGCATTTTTAATACGTCTGTTCTGTGACACTCTAGTTTTCTCGTAGAAGTCACCAGTCAGTCCATGAAACAGAATTAAAGTATCCAGAATATGCGATGGAGATCTGCCATTTGAAAATACTGAGGTAGGAGCAAAGCGAGTTAGAGAGCTTGCTTTTGCACCCTCTGTAGAATGTACATATATCGGCTACTTTACTTCAAACCATTGCTGCATACTCAAGGACGGGTTGCAGTGGCATCTTACATGGAACGACATTGGGATTCTGTAGGAGTGTTCACATCAGCTTCAGCAGCGTTTAGAGCTCCTCAAGTTAAGTGCTTGTCTAGAATTACGCCCAAACTTACCACTGCACAGCACCACAGAGATGACTATCTGCCACAGGGATCAGTTGTTCTGTCACGACGTGTACTTGCTTCTTCCCTGCATTGATAGGCGGCCGCTATTAGTCTCCCACATAACCACTCTACTGCAGGCAGTCTGCAGTCCGTGCTATATATGTTGATTACTCAGGATGTCCATGAATCATGACATCGTCCGCGTGCAGAGCAAAATCCATGTTTTGTGGCGGTGTTCGTAGCGACAAACAATTCGCGGTAGAAACGGCTTACGAAGTCACCGCCACACTTTTAATAGCGGGCCGACCGGTCCGCTGGAACAGTGAGCAGAAAGATGGAAACCCAAACACTCTGATCAAATAAAAGTCGGTACTTATCTTTATTAATGAAGATACAGAAACACAGTAGTGAACTCCGTGTCTACAGAAATCTGTCTAGTTCGAGTCGGAGCGGCTAGGTCAGCGTCGGCTGACGACAAACAACAACTCTGCTGCGATGAACACACAACTGACTAGCAAGTACACAATTCGGTGGCGAGTATACAACTGAGCGGCGAATACAGAACTGTCCTAGCGCTCGCGACTCCAGCGCTTAAGAAACCAGAAGTCAGCGGTGGCGCGCGCAGACTTGCGGCGATTTCCTGTCTCGCTGGCGCTGCTTATGCGGACGGCGTCCGGACTTTGATGCTGCCTACCTTTTGGCAGCGGGCTCGGGTGGCATTCCTGGCTAGGATATAACACCATGCATGGCCAGGTTGCCAGATCTGCTTGTGCAAAAGGACGAAGGAACCAAGCATGGACCCTTATGGAACTCTCTCCAGTCTCCAGTGCTCTGGCCATCCTGTGACCTACCGTGAAAATTTGATTGAATGCTTGATTTAAAGAGATGCACGTACAGCCCTGGTATCCCCCACACAAATAGGTTGTACAGTACATTTTTTAGTCACACGGCATAGAAAGTTTTGAGTCATCAAGGAGCACTATATTCGAACCTCAGTCGCTTCTATCTCTTCTTCAACAAGTCTCCAAAGCTGATGAGTTGCGCCACGTCATTTTCTGAAACCATATTGCTCATCAAGAAGCAGACACTCCACTTCTACGTATCTCAGCTCAGACCTGTGATGTAGCCAGTCGCGATGACTACACATGACTTGATTCATAACTGAATTAGATACGTAGCAGGTTAGCTTTTGACAGGAGGCACACTGGTTGGTAGTGATTTGGTGACTGAAGATAGTGGGTATGGCTGGTACCTTAGTGTGCATACACGCTGCTAGGAAGGTTTAAGTGATGATGATGATGATGATGATGATGATGATGATGTTGGATGTGTATATTGTAGGAATGGGTTTATTACCAGATCTAGGCATGCCACGTTCCTGGTGTTTAGATTCTGAAGATGAGATTTCACTTCTCGGTTGAAGGTGAATCGATTCATTCAGTGTCATCCCGAGCAACCAGGAATATCAAAGTAAGTGACTGTGGGACTGAAAATCAACGAAAACTGTTCAACAGAGCGAAGGCAACTGGACCTCATGGAATACATATACAAAGGAAGTTGCTACTCTTTAGGCAGCAGTCTGTGTGAGGCCGCTGAAGGAACATAGTGTTTCAGGTGACTGGAAAAATGCGCAGGTCAGTCCCATTTTCGAGAAGGGTCATTGAACAGATGCATGGAGCAGTAATCCCATAACGCTGTCGTCAGTCCGCTGTAGAATTTTGTAAGATGTTTTGTGCTGGCATGTTACTTACTTCCTGGACACCAAAAACCTCCTTTGTAGCAATCGTTACGGATTCCACAAAAACAATCCTGTGAAATCCAGCTCGCCCTGTTCATCTACAAAACCCAGAAGGCACTAGTAGTAGATCACCAATGGTAGTTTTTGCACAGTCAGCAGTGTTCCCAGATTTCCTATCTGCCCCTTTCTCAGACACAATGACATCATGCATTATTGTCGTATTTCAGGTGGAAACAGTCAAATATGAAGGAAATGAGTCGCTTGTCATATGTAATATTTCAGTATGGTCAGTATACAGAGCAGGAGCTGTGACTCAAGTAATTGGATCATCCGTGGGGACTGATGAACAAGGAGAGGTAGAGGTAGAGGTAGAGAGAGAGAGAGAGAGAGAGAGAGAGATGGTGTGCAGCAGCAGCTTTAGTACTAATAGCTTTCGAAATATAGACGGAACAAATATTGCAATGTCCACTTCCTTTATACATTATGAAGTTCACCTCACTGTGAAATCTGCATTTCACACTTTGTTTATATATATTAAATGACTGAACCTGTAATCTCTGGTTAGGGACAATGTTTGCAAATAAGAACACAGAAAAAAGGTAATAAATAATTTGATTTGCTTAGTCCAATATCAATAATGAGATACACTGATGACACTGGTATTCACAGTGGAAGTGAAGAAGATTAAAGGAGATGCTGAATGGAATGAACAGTCTAATGAGTAGATAGTATGGATTGAGAATAAAGTGAAGTAAGATGTAAGTAATGAGGAATATCAGAAATGAGATTACTGATAAATTTTAACATCAAAATTGGAGACCACGAAGTAGATGACATGAAAGGAATTCTGTTTCTTTGGAAGTAAAAATAACACATGATGGACAAAGCGAGTACAACATAATAAACAGATTAGAACAGGTAAAGAGGACATTCCAGGCCAAAAATAAGTCTGTTAGTATCAAACATCGATCTTCATTTAAGGAAGAACTTTCTGAGAATTTACGTTTGGAGCATAGCACTGTATGAAAGTGAGTCATGGTTTGTAGAAAAACCATGAAAGAAGAGAACCAAAGCATTTTAGATGTGATACTACAGAAGAATGTTGAAAGTAAGGTGGACTCATAAGATAAGGAAATCTTCTGCAGAATCAGTGAAGAAAAGAACATATGGAAAACACTGCCAAGAAGAAGAAACAGGATGATAGGATACATGTTAATATATCAGTTTAAGATATACACAGGCCTTCTGGGAGCAGTAGAGGGTAAAAATTATAGGGGAAAAAAGAGATTGGAAAACAGCCAACATATAACTGATAGTGAAGGTTTCAAGAGCTATGAGAAAGAAAGAAAGAAAGAAAGAAACGAAGGATGTGCTGGGGCTGCAATCATTTTTAGTCTGTTTGTATATTTATACACTCACATGTTGCAGACAATTAATATTTTGTAGAAGGTACTCGTTTCCCATCATGAGTGTTTAGGTTATACAATCACAAGTGCAGAAAAATGACATTTTAATTAACACATTGCATTTTAAACAACACATTCTTTCACCATCTCCATCATTGCCATCATCATTATTCCTTCATAAAAGTGTGGCTATTCGTGTCAGTAATTTTTTCCCCTCACATCCATAATTGTGTATATATACACCTATACACAACTACCATTGCAGATTCGTCACCATTGTCTAACTAAACAGACAGAAACACTTATATGTTATACATACACACACACACATACAAAGTAAAAAATTAATCATGATCAGTTGCTGCAGCAGAAAAAGAATCTTAACATAAATACACTAAAAACAGATCCAGGTAGTTTCCCTTCTTTTTTTCTTTTTTTGATAGAGAGATGCTATGTAAGTTACTACGAGGGTGGTTTGAAAACTTCTCGGAATCACTACGGGAGGTCACCACTAGCACAACAAGTTGTTCATGTGACTTTCGTTGGACACATACCGCACTTGAGCTCTTGGAAGAGAGCTGTGGAAGTGATGTGGCTCTGTTGTTGTTCCCACAAAGCAATTTGCAAAGATGGAAAAAGATTGAAATTTGGGCAGTGATTAAGAACTTCCCAATTTCCTGAATACACTGGAGGACTCTGCTCCTTCATATTCAACTGTTGCCAAGTGGACAAATGAATTTAAATTTGATTGGGAGAGCTTAAATGATGATCTATGCAGTGGTTAACCCAAGGTGTGTCACCGCTCCAGAAATCATTGCAAAAGTGCACAAAATGGTCATGGAGGATCGCCAATTGAAAGTGCATGAAATTGATCACACTTGCCAGATGTCATCTGGAAAGGTATATGATATTGTAACTGAAGAATTAGAAATGAAAAAATTATCTGCAAGATGGTGCCTCGACTCTTGACACTGGATCAAAAAGACATTCAGTCGCCATGGCAAAATTACACGAACTAAGGTAGGAATTGTATCCACACCCACCTTATTCACCTGATATGGCTGAAGATTTTTCTTGGCAGACAAAGATTCCCTTGAAATGAAGAACTGATAGCCGGAGTTCACAACTATTTTGCAGGCCTGAAGGAACCTCATTTTTGAGATAAGATCAAGGTGTTGGAACATTGTTGGAGCAAATGCATTAATCTACAAGGAGACTACATTGAAAAATAAAAAAAGTTTCAGTGATGCAAGTACTTTTTTCTGTTCCATTCTGAGAACTTTTCAAACCACCCTCGTACTACTGCACATCACATTACACAATTTTAAAACAGATCTTTGATGTCCCTACTGAGAGTTTAATTGAGCATAAAGATCTGACTGGATAAGTAATAATATAAAGGGGTTCACTACCAGAGAGATAAGAATCATCAGTGAAAGCCAAAATTTTGAAAGGTTTTTGGAACTGGAAAGCTTTATTATGTGTTCTGTATTTAGGTGTCCAAATATATGAATTTGATCCACTAAAGGGAAATTCATCTTATATTGTGTTACACACTGACATAAGAAGATAGTTTGCTGTTATACCAACAATCAATGATTTGTGTGGTTGCCTCCTACTTGTGAGAGGAATTTATGGAATGGAGCACAGTGTGTACCTACATTTCATGTGAATAATATTTGCGGTTATTATGCACCTGATTGTATTCAGATCCCCATCAAACTTCAGGACGTTCTGAAACTTGATAGAAAGAAATGACATATTTCAGAAAACATGTATGACTTGGAGAAAATCAAATCATGAGATGAAGGTAAACACGAGGTTATTTGTTCCTCCCAGTTTTTTAAAATTGTTCTGCTCTAGAATATTGTTTCTGATCTCTGACAATAATAATCCTACTAAGCAACAATATTGCTTCCTCAAAAAAATACCCCAATGTCTCAACTGTCTGTGTATAAAGTTAAGTCTCATATTTGTGGATGGTGTCAGATCTCATTCACTGGATGAGTGTTGTTGATCAGTCATAAGGTTGATTGTGCAACTAAAACTGTGGTGTGTTTTTATATGCCTAAAATACAGTCAAATTCCTAATGTTGAATAATTACTCACACAAGAGAATAGGCATCACTCATGATCTATATGGGCTTCATTTTACTGTGGCTATGATGGTAGCCCCAACACTTCAGACATAACTATTACAAACTGATGTGTGCCACTTGCTGCAGTGTTTAAACTATTTTCCTTGATGATTCAAACTGCAATCATTACAAATTAGGGGGAGAATCCTATGAAATGGCAGCTCTCTGAGCTTAAACAACTTTCAGAGGTAGTTGATGTTATTTAAAAGAACATCATTCCTCTTGTCATGCCATTAGATGATGAACTGCAGTTTGAGAATGCAAATGTGTGTCATATTTGTGAATAGTTATTTTTTAGCACAGAAGATCAATTAAGGTCCATACTACAGCCATCTGACTGGAAAATATCATGGTATGTGTGCTCTAAATGTAATCAGTCCATATAGCCACCCATCACACAAATCTGTATTACTTGAGAGCCTGGATTGGTATGATGCCAACTGCATAATTAAAGACTTTCCAAACATGGTGACCTACTTCAAGCGCAGATGGAAAATATGTTTTTCAAATAAAGGTTAGCAAAAATATTACACTCTGGTTCTAGACCCATGCAGCCACACTAGGAAACTGCTCAGTATTTTGCACCAAGATGATATTCATCTCTCTTGAGCTGCAAATACCAATTAATAACATGTGAAGGGGTTTTCCCCAAAAATATCCAGATTTCCAGGGGAATGTCTCCAGTAACCCACTACCTGCCTTCGTTTCCCATTAAGCTCACAGATGATACCTTTAAAGTATGAACACAAGTAATGAGTGTGACTGGAATTTAATATCTCAAATTTAGGTTTATAAAGAAGGCTATAAATGAACACAGATTTACACTTCCCTGTGGGTGCGTCTGAACAATTCCAATGAATTATAGGAAACATACAGTCGACATGCCATACACTGTTATATTGCACCAGGGGTAGTGTGGGATGCAGTACCCAGCAACACCCTGTCGAACTGGAAGTATTAGTTGACACTGACAAGCTGCTATTCTTTATGTGGGGGGATTCATGGTGGCTCCATGAACACACCGCACCAAACAACCCATGAATGGGTTGTAAAATTAACCCAGGCATTGATCATTCTTAATCACATAGTTAATTTCAGTTTTTTGTCATTTCATCCACATCTGACAGTCATCCTATTTTACTGTTGATAGCTACAGTAACCAATCTTACATTTAAAATGAATTATATTAAATTTTTAAGAACAAATCTTCAGAATCAACTAGAATGTTCAACATAGATGTTAAAACACAAATCATATTAAACACAGTATTAAACAGTACTGAATAATATGGCAAAGATATTATAGCTGTAAATTAAACTACTCTCAAATTCAAATATTAAAACTGCTTTTCAATATCAATTCAGTGTTTAAAATAAGAGCATGCACATTTCTCTTGTCAGTGAAAAGTGAAATAATGTTCTTTGGTAACTGGACATATGATGAACCTTAACTGCTGCTTAAATTTTTTCCTAAAACTTCATGCTTGCTGCCAAAGAATGATAAATTGCTTATATCTACATTGCCTCATTGTCAGAGTCACAAAATGGTGCTGTAGAGATGTTGTTTATATATATAGATGAACAGAAAGCACACATGTTAAATACCAACCTGAAAATCAAGGTGGTTATTTGTCTTGGACAATTGGATGGGACAGGGTGGTAGGTTGTATCTCCATGTAGTGTCTTTTCTGGATGAGTTTTGATGTGTTCCATCTGTTCTTACCCTTCAGTCATGATTCTTGATGCCATTCAGATGTAAAATTCTTTTTGTGGGAGCTTAATATTAAAAGACTCACTATAAATTCTCTCCTTTGGCAGGAGCTCAGCCACCTCATTATTGGTTTCACAACTGTGACTTTTGTCTGTATCATTACTGACTGTTCATATGATGACAATTTCAGCATTTCATTTTGTTTCATGTAGCCAGTCCACACTTCATACAACTCCAAATTTCTGAAGGGGTCAAGTATTATATAGAACTAAATAGCCACTAAGAGCATTACACAAAAATATAGTGAGCAATTAAAAAACATGGAATGGATACAATAGGACTAATAATCCGAAGTGTATATATATATTTGTGTGCTTCGTTAATTTGTTGCTTACCTTAGCCAGTTCGAAACATATATATCAGCCCAGGATTAGGGTACTGAATTTATGCAGAAGCCCTTATTCTACTTAATCCAAGACATGAATAAGGAGGACATATTGAGCCGTAAATGTAGAATTCGAATACAATCTGTTTGTTAAACATAAGAAAATTTCACGAAGTACCGCACATGGTTTAAATCAAGATTCAGTATAACCAAGCATTGCTATCTGCTTCCCATATAATGGCCTTAGAAGAAAGATTTTGGACCAGCCACTAATCCCTTCAAATAAGGTGACAACCTTCTGACACAGACAATAAATCATAATTAGTTTATATATTAATGACTAAGATTCTCTCAGTTGAACTGCTGAATGAGAGAACTCCATAATAAACTCTCATTAAAAAACTGCATTTGGCCATGAAAACACAGCATGCAATTGGCTTACTCCATGATTAGACCTCATATAACAAACAGTACCAGTTGATTATAAGGCACCGTGGAAGGTGTACACATATAACGAGAATGAAACAGTCTGCTTATCTCACACCATTGCGCTGCAGCTAGAGCAAAGAAGCCTCCTGAATAAATTTTCTGTAAATCAGAAATGCTTCTGAGAATTTGTAAATGGCCCTTCAGCCCACCAGCTCCAAAATCAGCAGCAGCTCCTTATTTTGTGGCAACAGAATTACCAGGTCATTACATGCCTGTTATGAAATAACCTTACTTGCTGCTTGTTCCAGTTCAACATGCTGGACACCAAGCAACTGACACCAACATACATCTAATATGCTGCTAGGCATATCCAATACTGATCACTCTGTCATGTTTACCACTACACCCTTACTCACACCACACAAAAATATACATATCAAGATTGTTAAATATATCTCTCTTCATATGTTAAATATACTTTTTAGTGGATTTAGTTGCTGTAATGACATTTATTATTATGTACATATCCTCAGAAATTAACAAAAGGGTAATTAGCAGGAAAAACATGTTCCATAAAAAACATTCAGTTATAAATTCATCTCTAAATAGGACTGGAACCTCAAGGCTGGTAAGAAACAAGAGTTCACTTTGTACCTACTCAAGATAATCTGATTCGATCTAACATAGTCAACATTTACATTATTATCCATCACCATCACAGAATACATTAATTGGTTAATATACCGTAGCTCTTAATTATTTATTTAATATTATTTAGAGATTTATTCATCAAAAATTACTTAGTAGTGTAATTAAAACTTATCTAACTACATCCTCTAGAGCAACAAAAATAATAAATCAGAAACTGATTATCACTAAAGTATGGCAATGCTATTGTTCTGATCAGTACGGCATCCAAGGCATTTATTAATCAATGTATTTAATAAACTCAAAAAAATAATTCATTTGGGTTGAGTGCACTCTTTTCTTTATATATACAAGTTATTCTTCTGGCCAGGAATCATATGGTTTATGTCTACCTGCTCCACTGGTTCTGAAGTCATATCCTTCTGTCTATAACTCATTTTATTATCCGTACAAGATTTAGTACTGATTTCTAGTTTGACAATATTTTTCACATCAGATGTCATTAATCAATCATAAAGCATCATTTAAGGTGGCTCAATGTCTAATTGATTTTGTGTGTGACAGCACATGATTTGCTGTTAACAAATGAACAGCAGTGAAGGACAATCAATAATTTTTAATTTTTTATTGCAGTAATTGAAATTATCAAATTTTTCATGTGGGTTTGATTCCCAAATTCATAAGCAGTGCAGGTAATCTGTAGACAAGATTTCATATATGAGTCAGAAAACATTACTTAAAACTATAAATTCACTCTGTAAGAGTCACCGGAAAAACATCTGTGAATTCACAGTGAAGCACAGCACTATTTTATGGTGACGAACTCATGGACAATTTTCTTTACTCTTTGAGTTTCATTATTATTCTTTGTATTGGCATAGATTTTTCAGTTCATTGTGTTTGAGCTTCAAAATAAAAAGCTATTGCCTAACTACTTCGCTGATTGTCCTTAGGGAATAGAAATAAGCTGTAGTTGGCTGAAACTCTTTTAATTCCTAAAAAGAAAAATTTCATCTATGCACAGGTATGGCATGTATCTTCTTCACCATACTATTTATCTAGCTCATCTTTTATTTTATCCTTTTTATGGTTTTCTGTTCTCATGCTTCCGAATCATGTATCAAAAATCTCTGCTGAACCCACACCTAGAGCTGAAACAAACCATCAATTTAAAAGTATTCCCTAATTAAAAATGTCATCAACTTATCATCTGTTTTATTTCCAGTTAATTATGCTGTCTATAGTAATTTATCATCATATTACTTCATTATGACATCTTCTCATTTTATTGTAATACTGTTATTTCAGATGATCATTACATTTAAAAATCGTATTACATCAAGTCAACATCATTTCATGTCACCACCCTTTTATATCAATTCTGTATCATTATCCAATTATCAGTTTCCCAAAGGGAAGTACTGTCTTGTGCTTGAACAATTCTATATTACGTGTGTGTTGAATCCCATGCCTGTCTTTGCTCTTTAAGGTCTCAACTGCTAACACATTTTGGGTCTAGTGCAGCAGGGGATACAACCTGTCGGCTTTGAACAATGACGTCATTCCTTAGTCATAGATAGTAATGTCTTCACTTCAAGGCATAGATAATAAAGCAGTTCTGTGTTCCAGATAAGCGCTATCATTAAAATAATTGAATGTGAATCTAAAAGCGATCACTTGATATTAGATACAGATGTTTCAGTAGCTGATAAGTGTTTTTTGGCTTTTTTAAAAAAAAATCTCACGAGATAGAATAAACTGATCCTAAGATACAGATGCTTCAGTAGCTGATAAGTGTTTTTTGGCTTTTTTTTAAAAAAAAAATCTCACGATATATAATAAACTGATCCTACTTTATTAAGCAAACAATAAAAAAACTAAACTAAAACATAACAGCAAAAGACAAGTGAAACACAAAGGTTAAATAAACAATCAAAACATATAAAATGAAACAGGTTGCAAATGTAACGTACGTGTATTTCCACCTATTCGTAAGTAGGATCAGTTTATTCTATCTCATGAGATTTTTTTTTTAAAAAGCCAAAAAACACTTATCAGCTACTGAAGCATCTGTATCTTAGGATCAGTTTATTCTACTGAATTTTTTTGGCTTTCAAAAAAAATCTCACGAGATAGAATAAACTGATACTACTTTATGTCAGTAATAGCGGAGACGAAATAAACAGCACATCTACAATTTGTATCCCGTGTTCCACTTAGGGTTTACTGAAGCGGAGGATACATCGTTCAGGTGAAGAACAGGACAGTAATGCTAGTGAAAACGAATAAATTGCCTTACGACAAACTCGTATTCCAGACTGACTTAAGCAACACACTTCGAATGAGCTTTTAATTTGTATCGGGTTTCATTTGCGGTTTAGTGAAGCAGGGGATACATAGTTCAAGTGAACAACAGGACAGCAATGCTAATTGAAACTAAGAAATCGACTACGCTGAACTTGTATCCCGTACTGCACTTAAGCAATACAGTTCGAAAGACTTTCAAGATACAACTGACATACATGTAACGTGATGTATTCTTTGCTAGTAATTTCATTCATTTCTTTCCATTGTATTTTGTGGAGAAATACTAAGATACAAACACGTGATATCGTTAACGTGAAAATACTACTGGCCCTTACATATGTGAAATAAAGTTTATCTCTCTCGCATTCCTTTGTTTCTCAACATTCTCCTCAGCTCTTTCATCTTTGTAATACATGCTCTCTGGCGACTTGTGACGTCATTGTTCAAAGCCGATGGGTTGTATCCCCTGCTGCACTAGACCCCACATTTTGGTGTAGTAGACACTTAACTCTATATGAACCAAGCTGCACTGGAAAAAATTTATATATTAAAGAATGTTATTTACTGGATAACTTGTGGGACTTCATAAATACCTTTTGTTTGACTGCAACTGCCTTCTCAGTACACCTGTGTTTGCCATACTTATTATGCCATTCTGTGACGTTTCCAACATTTACCAAGTGCTAATTGCACCAGTTCATTATGTCATTATTATTAATTGGAGGAAATAGTATTGTTTTCCTTGTCTTACCACCCAAATAGTCGATTTTGGGATAATAGTATTGATGGTAAGGACGTTGAGTCATATCTCATTCCAAAGGGTTAGTTGCTGGATAATAAAGTGAAATGAAGATTAGTTTAATTTTATGTCATGTCAGAGCATGCTTCTATGTAACTGACCAAAATTAAGGACCATTATCTGAAAAGATCTCGTCTAGATGTTCAGTCTAAACTATAAAATAATAAACAAATCCTGTACTATGACCTTACTAGTGGCTTCCCTCTGCAGAGTGAGTAAAACAAATTTAGATATTAACTTTATTGCAACAATAATGTAAGTGTTGCCACTATTGGTTTTTGGTAACAGATCAAATAAATCAACTCTTGCAGGTTCTTTTAACTGAGAGGGTTTAATGGGAAACAGAGGGGCTAAACAGCAGAACTTTTGGTGGTTTCTTTCTGACAAAGTTTACATGTCTTCAAAATCTTATGAATGTGTTTATTCATATTGAAAGAAATAGGATGTCTCATGTAGTTTGTGGAAACTCATCCTCGACCAGTAATGGGCCTAACTTAAGTGACTACACCAAATCCATTTGTTAAATAATTCATCTGGAGTGCATACCATCCATTGAGGACAATCTCCACCTTTTGTTTTGAACAAAATATTGTCTTTAACAAGGTAATATAAAAGAATAGCAACAATGCTTGGATCCTTCCATTTCTCCTTGACTTCCTTGCATAGTGGGTCTTTGCCCTGTTCCTTTGCTATATATTCTAGTGAGGATGTGATAAAATTGACAAATGCAACACTTTGCAAATACATAATACTGAAGCTGTTGGTCTGTAAATACTCCTGAGCCTCAATATGGAGTCCTATATGGGATCTTGAAGGAGCATCAGCAACTATGTTCCCTCGAATAGGAATGGAAATTATTTTATAATCAGAATTTTGTAAGCTCAATGCCTGCCTGACCAAATGACTGTGTGTTAATTTCACATTCATTAGGAACAACAATGCTCTATGATCAATGTAAACTTTGGCCATCTGGTGAAATAAATAAATCGTAAATTTTGGAAACGCCATACAATTGCTAAGGTTTCCATCTCTGTTATTTAGTAATTACACTCTGACTTGCCCAGACAGCTAAATTTCTCAAAACACTGTACAATTGCCAATGTTTCTAACTCTGTACTGAGTAATTACGTTCGTATTTGAAATCAGTTTGCAAATGCAATCATACAGTGTTTCTCTATTCTCTTTTCTTGAAATTCCTGAAATAACTCTGCTCCTAAGCCTACTTGATAACTGTCCATGCACAAGCAGTGCTCCTGAGTTACGTCCAAATGTGGTGGTAGGTGAATGGCTACTAGAGCCTTTTTTATTGCTTCAAATTCAGTTTGAGGATGTTCATTCCAGAATCAACTGGTGTTTTCTTACCTGTAGGTGCACACAAGTAAGTGATAGCTAAAACAGTTAAATTTATAAACCTTTTATAAAAAGTCTACTGGCACCAGAAACCCATGGGCTTGTTTTTTGTTTTGATTAACAGGAAACCTTAAATAACTTGAATCATCTATGGATTGCGCAAAATCCCTTTTGCTGTAATTATATTCTTAAGAAATTTCACTTGTTTTCTCTCAAATTCTGACTTGGTTAGGCTAATTCTTACTCCATGTTCCTAAAAATACCTAAAAGTCCATTCAGGACTTCGTTGTGCTTTTCTTAACTTTCGTCCATAATTGGAACATTACCAGCATATGAGGGGCATTCTATAAGTAACACAATACCTTTTTTTTCTGAGAGCAGATTGATTTTGTTCAGGATTCCAGTATGCCATATTATTCCCCATTTTTTGGCTACAAAATCCTTCTTTTCAACGTAATCTCTGTTCAGATGACATACTTATGTCACCTTACTGGGAGGGCCCACATGCCTGTATATGAACCACTCTACTGGTCAATGTTGGAATCAGAATATTGCTGCATCAATAACCTCTCCATCATCTGTATTCTGCTCCCATGGAGTGCATCCTTCTTTGGACCAAACAGTTGGAAGTCAGAAGATGTGAGATCTGGCATGTAGGGTGAATGAGGAAGAGTAGTCCAGTGAAGTTTTGTGAGCTGCTCCCAGATATACAGTCTCATGTGAAGTCTTCTGTTGCCATGGAGAAGGAGAAGTTCATTTGCATTTTCCTGATGATGAACGCAATGAAGTCATTTCTTCCATTTCCTGAGGGTAGTACAATGATTATTGCACCATGAGGGAAGATGTCAAACAGAATGAGCCCTTCAGAGTCCCAGATGACCATCACCATAACTTCACTGGGTGAGGGTGTGGCTTTGAACTTTTTCTTCAGAGGAGAGGTGGTGCAGTGCCACTCCATGGATTGCTGTTTTTGCTGTTTCAGTGTGATAAATCCATGTTTCATCATTCTTGTAACATGCAAGCAATTCTGCACAGCTGGTTCATTGTCACTCTTTATGATTTTCTGTTAGGCGGTGAGAAACCCAGTGGGCAAACGCCTTTGAGTACCCCAACTGGTGGATGAGTGTGTCAGCTCTACTAACAGAGATGTCCAGCTAAGCTGTGAGGTGTTTGATTATCATCTGTTGATCACCTCAGTTGAGACTGTCTGCATGTTCCAACTTTGCCAGAGTCACAGCTGTGTGCAGCTGGCTGGCACAAGTGAGATCAGCCGAGTTTGCACGACCTTGTTGTGATGATGACAGATGCCTTGCCCAATGCCTCACTGTGCTTTTATTTACTGCCAGCACCTGTGAATATCTGTGGTGCCCTGGTTTTCTACCAAAAGGATCTCAATGACAGCTTTCTGCTTGGAATTCACCCATCATTACAAATGTCACTTTGAAGGGTACGTATAACACCACCACCCATCAGAACTACACAAAACTATTGGGGCTGAACCAAAAACATTCTACAGTGTCCCACAACAAATTCCACTTTCTTCAATCTAAATTGACTGGGAAAAACAATGTGTTTTATTACTTGTTGAGCACTCCTTACACATTGTTAATCTTTTCTTGATTCCCTAGAAATGATATCATTAAACCTCCTAATGAATCTGGCTGAACTTACATTTATGCTGAAGGGTAATCAACAGAACTGATAACAACAGCCAAAACACAAGAATGTTGTATATTTCCCTCATAAGGGGTGTAATTTAAATTGCCAGTAACTGCTTTTTAAATCTGTCTACAAAATTTTTACAGCTGTTCATTCAGTGTTACTGGTTTATCAGTCTCAGGGATGATTATCATACTGATCTGTCCAGAGTCCAGTACTAAGCAAATATCACAATTCTTTCTTTGTACAACAAGTAATGGAATGTTGTAAGTATTAGCTGCTGGTTCTATTACTCCTTGTTGTAACATTTTTTCTATTTCAGCTTCCACTTTTCTTTATATACAGAAGGTGTTGAATATGGTTTAAGAAGAAAACCTTTTATGTTTGTTAAGCTTGAATTGATACAAAATTCTTTAATAGTCTCAGGGCAGTCATAAAATGCTATTGAATGGTGGCATAAAATCTCTTATAATTTTTTTTATAGCATCAGTATGTTCTGCAGAACTGATCTTGTTCCAAATTTCTTCTTTGATGATATAGTCCTTAAAACTTTCCCATAACAGAATGGAAGTCAATAGATACTCTTTTACCATGTACCTACACTCAAGTGATGTTCTTAACATAGCTAGAGATTTAAGACGATCAGATATATTATTTTATCCTATAGCATGTGTATCAAATGACAACTTGGAAACTGACCCTTTATAAGCCAAAATTGCTTCCTTATTACCAAGGCCCATCATTGTGTGTTGATTAGATAAGAAGCACACTCCCAAGATGGAATCTACTATGAAATTCAGAATTATGACAATGCTTGCCAACAACTGTTTACCCTGACATCATAATTAATACATCTTTGTTTTCTTACTGTGTCATTTATTCCTGGGTGAGCTGTCCTGGTTTTTGTTCATTGCAAAGTAGGAGTTGGCTATGAATCTCCTCTACTACACTTACTATGCACTGTTTCATTCATTACTGCCACTGTACACATGTTGCAATAACACCATTTACTTCTAAGTGAAGCACAGGGCTTATGAATGTAATCACTATGTTAGTCCTTTCATAAAGTAAAATCTCTCTGTCTTCATAACCTATTACCTTAACTACAACATAAGGATCCATCATACGATTGGCAGCACTCAATGCAGCTGCAGTATTTGAAGTGCCAGTCTTGTGGAGGGGGAGTTCTTATCTCATTATTATTCCTGGGATCAGGAGATCTAACTTCTATGATATCTGGTTCTGAGGTGTAGTGTCTCCAGGGTCCTGATCTATTTTCAATGCCTGAACCTGGGTTACAGAGATGCCTCCTGTCCCAATTATTCCTTTTCGTTAACCTTCATCAGCCTGATTCCTTACATGTTGATTTCTCTCCAGTCCCCAAAAATCATTTCTGTAATTGGCATTTTGCAAATAAGTTTCATGTCTCCTATTATTGCTTTCCAATTGAAAATTTGGGTTCCAGCCATTCCTACTCTTTTACCTTCAGCTTCTTTATTACCTTTACCCATTGAGCTCCTGCTCTCACTCACGGAACTATGATCCTATGTATCACTTTCCCTTTTATTGCTATTCTTCCTTTTGTAGGGCAATGGATTTGAATTATTATTATAAGACATTTGTAAATTATGTTAGTCTTGCTCCCCTATGTCCTATTCTAACTCTTGCAATATGGATTGAATAGCTTCTATGTCATCTTTCAATCTATCATTAAAAATGATCTGGCATAAATGTCTGAGTAGTTTCATCAGGAAGGTGTGGATCAACTCACCAGGACAGAAAGGGTTGTATAGGAATTGATTCCTTTGCAACATCAATTCAGAAAATTGGAGTGGGCAGTCAAACCAAAAAATGTTGAAACCCTTGCATCATTAATATACTATCTTTGACTCTATCTTGTGTTCTTGCAGATCAGTAAACTGATAGGAACACTTGCCTAAACTCTTCTTAGGTAGCAGAAGTGCCAAGTAATGTATGAATTCACACTGCAGTTTCACCCTATGGGTGTCCACACATGAAAAATTTTAATTTATCTCTTATACTTTGTAAATATGATATACTAGGCTATGAAAGCAGATAGATGACTGTGCAGTACGTACACTTGGTCATATACGCAAAGTATACGAGACAGCATCCTATACCGATGCAGTTAGGTTATCCACATATTTCTAGTGCATCAGTCATAGTGTGGAATGTCGAAGATTGAGAGATCCCTCTGCAATGTCTTTGACAAACCCTCCCTGCAACACGGTTGCTGATTTAATCTACAGTTTACTAGAAGTAGAAGGGTACTATACCTGCTACATTCCATGTCTCATGAAGGAAGAGAGTCAGCTGTGTCAGTAACTGCTGTTCGATGAAGACTTTCCACACCAGTCTTACTCATCGCACCAATCCAAGAGCACAGGGTCTCTCTAGGTGCATGCGTGTCAAAGAGGTAGGCACCCCTTATTGATGTATGGTAGGCATGAGAGTGTTGGGTGATACAACAGATGGTTAAGAAGAAACGTGATTTATACGTGACGGAACTCCAGACAGATGGCGTTTGAAACATTATATGTATGATAAATCACCTGTGCCATCAATTCTGGAATATTATTCCAGTGTCTAGAGTCAGTATCAAGAAGATACCTCCATGAGAGAAATGATGGTTGAGTATAAACATACACCCCTATGACTACATGGTTCTCCACCTAAAAATGCTATATTGTTAAAGCAGTGTTGTTTCCTTAGTAGTAGTCATGTGGAACGCAATGCTCTTAATACCTGAATGCAAGGCATATATGTCCAAAATCTGAAATACAACCAGCCTTCAGGTTTTCTACCCAAATCACCATAGTGACAAAATTTGAGATGATAAAACTACATTTTTCTGCACTATTCTGGTGTCCTAGGAAGTGACCAAGCTCTTACTCACTACAAAGTTATCATTGATGGATGCATATCCATCCTTTGACCTGCTTATAAAACAACTAGAATGAAGTCGAGAAATACAACATTCATTAATACTCTAATGCAGGGCCTATAGTCAAACGTTAGACATACAACCATCCTGCAAATTTTCTATGCCAGTCACTATGGTAACAAACTTTAAAACAATAAAACTATTGCCTTCTACACTGTTCTTGTGTCCTAGGAAAAGACTGAGCTGTTCCTCACTATGAAGGTATCATCGATACATATCCGTCACTTGAGCTGCTTATAAACCAACTAGAATGAAGACAAGAGACTGCTGTGCTGTCTCTTGGGAAATTCGTGGATTTCATACATCTTTCTAAGAAATTGACAGCTTTATACCAAATAAATTAATAAATGATGGAGGTGATTCCACTTGGTACACAAAACGGATCAGAATGCTGTTGGAAAAAAAAAAAAAAAAAAAAAAAAAACTTGACAAATTTAAATGAATGCAAAACCCCCAAGACTGATTATCCTTACAGATGCTCAAAGTATAGCATGGACTTCAATGTGAGATGCTTATACTACTTCCCACAGTGAAACTTTGTCTCGAAACCTGGCAGCAAAATGATAAAACAATATCACCAATTTTGGTTTCCTGCCAATACCTATGGGTGGGAGTGTGGGTGGGATGTTAGCACAGCCCTGGGACAAAGAAATTCCTGCCATTTTTGAAATTCCCACCATTATTTTAATTTACCACAAAAATTCAAAATTACCACTAATATTAAAGATTCTCAAGAAAATTTAGAATTCCCACCAACAGGGTAGGTGAGGAAGGAGGTAGGGGACTGGGACTCGTCTGTCAGCTGGGGAAAACACAGCACGTCATCTAGGTGTGGGAATAATTAACTGATTAATTTAATTAATTTGCATATCAATTTGATATCAAAAGTGTCCTGGGAGCCCCATCATTTCACTACTGCTCAGGTATTTGTATGAGTTACCAATTCCAACAGGACTCACTCACATTATAATCATAGGAAACTACATTTATTCATTTTTTGAAGTGCAAAATTTTACATTGCTGAACATGCAGAGCAAGTTGCCAAATTCTGCACCACATTGAAATTTTATCATCGTCTGATTGAATATTTATGCTTCTTCTTTCAGGTAGTCCTTCATTATAACTAAATGCATCATCTGCAGAAAGTCTGATTTTACTATTAACATTGTCTGCAATGTTGTTAATATACAACATGAACAACAATGGTCACAACACACTTTCCTGGCACACATGTGTAGTTATTTCTACACCTGATGAGGACTCTTCATGCAAGGAAACATGATGTGTCCTTCCTACAAAAAACTCCTCAATTCAGTCACAGATTTCACTTGATATCCTATATGATTGTACTTTTGACAAGAAGCTTAGGTATGCTACTGAGTCAACTGCTTTTCAGAAATCAAGGAACACTGCCTCTAACTGGTTGCCTTGGTCCAAAGCTTTCAGCATATCATGTGAGAAAAGTGCGAGTTGGGTTTCACATGATCGATATCAAGGAGGTCATTCTGTTCCAGTTACCTCATTATGTTTGAGCTCAGAATATGTTTTAAGGTTCCACAACAAATTGATGTCAAGGATACTGGACAGTAGTGGTATGGATTACTTCTACTACCCTCCTTGTAGATGGGTGTGACCTGTGCTTTTTCCAAGAACTGCCCATGTTTGAGGGATCTGCAATAGATTATTGTTAGAAGAGGGGCCAACTCAGCTGTAAATTCAGTATAGAATCTGACAGGGATTGCATCAGGCCTGGAGCTTTGTTCATATTTAACAATTTCAGCTGTTTCTTAACACCACTGACACTAATACGTATTTCATTCATCTTTTCAGTTCTACAAGGATTAAATTAAGGCAATTCCCCTGAGTTTTCCTTTCTTAAAGGAACAATTAAAAGTGGAGTTAAGCCTTTTAGCTTTTGCTTTGCTAATTCAATTTCAGTTCCTGTCTCATTCGCTACACAAACTATGGTGCCACTAACAGTTTTTATATACGACTAGAATTTCCTTGGATTTTGCAAAAGATCACTTGACAATATTCTGGTATGGTAGTCATCGAAGGTATTATGCTTTGTTCTCTTGACAGCCAAACATGTTTCATTCAGCATCTCTCTATCTGTAGCCCTATGCTCTGTTTTACACCTATTATGCAGTAATCCCTATTTCTTTAGAAGTTTTGTTCTAGTGACTGTATACCATGTAGGTTCCCTCCCATTATGAACTGTTCTACTGGGTGCATATCTATCCATCCATCCATCCATGTCTATTCCTTTAAACTTGATCCAGAGTTTTTTGTTTGAGGAATCTATGACAGATTACAATTATAAGAGGGACTAACTGAGCCGCAAATTCAGTATAGAATCTTATAGTGATTCCATCTGGCCCTGGGGCTTTGTTCATTTTTAGCAATTTCAGCTGTTCCTCAACACCACTGGCACTAATACTTATTTTGCTCATCTTTCAGTGATGCATGGATTATATTGGAGCAATTCTCCAGCACTTTCAATTGTAAAAGAACATTTGAAAACAAAGTTAAGCATTTCAGCTTTTGCTTAGCTATCCTCAATTTCAGTTCCTATCCCATTGGCTAGGGACTGAACACTAACTTTGTTACAACTAAGAGCCTTTACATATGGCCACAATTTCTTTGGGTTTCATGAAAGATCATTTGACAATATTCTGCTATGGTAGTCACTGAAAGCTTCTCACATTACTCTCTTGGCAGCTAAATGCATTTCATTCAGCATCTCCCTGTCTATTGCCCTTTGCTTTGTTTTACACATTTGTCTCTGTTTCTTTAGAAAGTTCTTTATAGTGACCATCCCTCCCAGAAGAAGAAATGTAGGAAGACCATGCAAGAGATGGGTACTATAACCAGCAATTTGACTAATATGTGAAGTGAAGAAGTAGTATGATAGCTGATGTCTAGTTCAAGTGTCTGCCAGGCCAGATTGGGAAAATAGTTACCTATCTATGTACCTCTATTATGTAACAATGTGGTCATCCTTTCACAATTATGACTTGACTGGATGAAGATAATATATTTTTCTAATTACCATGTGCCAACAAAAGTTGAAAAATATGAAATGCCATCACAAAGGTGGAATTTGACATGAGGGTTCATACGACTGATATGAAAGAAGAAACTGATTTTAAGAAATGAAAGTATTTAAATTTAAGTGGTACACCAATTCCACTATCCGAGGGACAACAAAAATGAAATGTCAGCAACAGATGAAATTTGAAATGACTGAAAAAATAGTAAGAAAGAATGTGACATCTCAAATGTCAGCTATATTTGATGTGAGCTATGAAGACAAACCAAAAATGGAAAAACATGCTATACGTGGACTGATGCTGACAAAGAAAGAGAAATGAAAAGTCAAATAGTGTAGCTTAATAAACTAAGGAAAAGAAAGAGAAATAAAGGCATAAAAATAAAATAGGGGAAGAAAATAAAAATAAACAAGTAATGAAATATTAAGAGGTGGAGACAAATGTGGAAATATAGCAATGAAAAGGGGTATGAAACAATAGGACATATTACATCAATGTTAACACAAATGAATCTAATGGGTCGGTAATCCAGTTAGTACCCAGATCCTGAGGAAATTTGCTACAATTTAAAATTTTTCAATAAATTTACTAATTCACTTACCTCTTTATGCAGTATATTAGCTTAACTTTCCATCCTCCCTATTTATGAATAAGTATATGTTTGGCACCAATAAATTATACAGGGATTTGTAGACATTACTCTAAAGATACTGTTTTTCAGCATTTTTATTTTTCCCCATACGTTCCTAGCATTTGTAGACTTAGAGAAAGCTTTTGACAATGTTGAGTGGAATACTCTCATTCAAATTCTGAAGGTGGCAGGGGTAAAATACAGGGAGTGAAATGCTATTTACAATTTGTACAGAAACCAGATGGCAGTTATAAGAGTCGAGGGACATGAAAGGGAAGCAGTGTTTGGGAAGGGAGTGAGACAGGGTTGTAGCTTTTCCCCAATGTTATTCAATCTGTATATTGAGCAAGCGGTGAAGGAAACAAAAGAAAAATTCGGAGTAGGTATTAAAATCCATGGAGAAGAAATAAAAACTTTGAGGTTCGACGATGACATTGTAATTCTGTCAGAGACAGCAAAGGACTTGGAAGAGCAGTTGAACGGAATGGACAGTGTCTTGAAAGGAGGATATAAGATGAACATCAACAAAAGCAAACCGAGGATAATGGAATGTAGTCGAATTAAGTCGGGTGATGCTGAGGGTATTAGATTAGGAAATGAGACACTTAAAGTAGTAAAGGAGTTTTGCTATTTGGGGAGCAAAATAACTAATGATGGTTGAAGTAGAGAGGATATCAAATATAGACTGGCAATGGCAAGGAAAGCATTTCTGAAGAAGAGAAATTTGTCAACATCAAGTATAGATTTAAGTGTCAGGAAGTTGTTTCTGAAAGTATTTGTATGGAGCGTAGTCATGTATGGAAGTGAAACATGGACGATAACTTCTTTGGACAAGAAGAGAATTGAAGCTTTTGAAATGTAGTGCTACAGAAGAATGCTGAAGATTAGGTGGGTAGATCACGTAACTAATGAGGAGGTATTGAATCGGCTTGGGGAGAAGAGAAGTTTGTGGCACAACTTGACTAGAAGAAGGGACCGGTTGGTAGGACATGTTATGAGGCATCAAGGGATCACCAATTTAGTATTGGAGGGCAGTGTGGAGGGTAAGAATCGTAGAGGGAGACCAAGAGATGAATACACTAAACAGATTCAGAGGGATGTAGGCTGCAGTAGGTACTGGGAGATGAAGAAGCTTGCACAGGATAGAGTAGCATGGAGAGCTGCATCAAACCAGTCTCAGGACTGAAGACAACAACAACAACAACAACAACAACAACAACATTTTTCCCCAAAGTGGACAAAATTTTCGTAAGTCATAGGGAATGGTAGGCTACTGATTTAAAATCACTTGTCAGCATAAAATACTAAATGCTTCATTTGTAGGTCAAGTGTTTTACTGTGAAAATATTTTTTCTCATTTTTACAAATTAGAGAACTTCACTCGGGTATGAAATCTTTCAAAACACTCAGGAAGATAAAGGCCTGTGTTACATGCCTATAGCAGTAGCTGATCTCTTTCCACATTACCTTTCCTGCAGATTTCCCTTGTTCCCAACAGACCTTGCAACTTCTAGCTGGGTTTGTTTTCTTTTATGTTAGTGGCAGTTTCTCAGGAAAATGACATGCTGTGAGTCTGTTTGCACATGCATATCCAGATGCTGAATGTATGTCTTTATTTAGTTCCACTACTCCTTTTTGAATCAACTGCTTGCTAATTTACTGATAAAATCTTCTAATGTACACTTTTTTGATATTGTGAATAGTGTTGACATTAACAACTGCCCTCATAAAAATATAAAAGAAAATCTTTGTCCACCATTTTACAGTCTTTCACTGGAAGGGATAGTAACTCATCAGCTGGTCTCCTCTGTCAACAACTGTTCTGGACAAGTTGTAGTCCAGTAAAACGTCTGGCTGTAACTACTTCAACATATCCACTCTTGGATGTTACACCAACATGCGAAGCAGACGTGTTATGCTGTGTTGACAACATGTGTACATCACGTTTGTCTTCCCATTTCAAGCCGAAAAGGTGTCCTTTGCAACGAAATGTCATTTCTTCTTTTTTAGTTTTTGATTTATTAGGTTTCTAGGCAAACCTATTCTGTTCTCCATCACAGTTCCAACTTCCAATGTATTTCTTTCCTACAGTTCTTCAAAGACTGCAGGACCTGTATAAAATCTGTCCATATATACCAAATGTTCTTTTCCCAAGTAAGAGGAACATAGCCTCAGCAGCAGGGATTTGACAGAATTGTTAACATTTCCTTTTCCTCCAGTATAAACTTCAGCACTGCACATGTAACCTGTTTGAGCACCACATACAACATACACTTTTATCCCATTTTTCTCTGGTTTGTCTTTCACTTAAACATGGAATCCAGTTCTTCCTCAAAACGGACATATTGATTCATCCACAGTCAGATTTCATGATGGATAAAGGACTTTTCTGCATCTTTCTGTGAAAAAGTCCCAAACAGCTCCTATTTTTATGCAGAGGGTCATGGCTTGGTTCTTACTGAGGTATCCATAATGCATTATTGTTCATATGCAGCATCCTGAATATGGCAAAAAATCTGTCTCGTGACATTAGCTGAGAAGCAAATGCTGAAGCAAGCACAGGGTCTTCAGACTAATAATCCCTAAGTTTAGGTTTCTTTACAACACACATATGCAAAACAACTGCAAAAAGTTGATATACTTCGTATGTCCTCATGGCTCTCCATTAATTCCATAAAGATTTTGGTTTGATTTTGTTCTGATGGTGAAGTTCAGAAATAGTATCAGTAGCATGTATATTTGTCTCTGATGTCCACCTACTTAGCTGAGTGGTAATGTGCTCGCCTCCCATGCCAGAGGCCCCAGATTCAATTCCTGGCTGTATTGAAGGCTTTCTCTGCTTGAAGACTGGGTGTTGTGTTGTTCTCATCATCATTTCATCCTCATCACTGGCTCACAAGTCACCCAACGTGGTGTCAACTGAAATAAGACTCGCACTTGGTGGCCGAACTACCCCAGACATGGCCTCCTGGCCAGCAATGTCATATGCGCATTTCATTTCTTTTGTGTCTAACTTTACTTTTGGAACCATGCTGTGATCAAAAAATTGCAACAGTTTAGTTCTGTTGATAATGTATTGACAGGAACCTGAATTCCACTTGTTTCTTCAAACAGAGGTAATTCAGGGAGTGCATCAAAATGACACCATTCATTATGAAGGGCAGGCTATTGAACTGAGCGACAAACCTGACTAACAGACACTTGTGCATTAGCTTCTTTGTATTCACTACCATTGTTTCTGTCAGCAACACAGGTTTCACTCTCCAGCTCGCGTGAGTCATCATTATCTTCTGAAAAATCGCTAATGTCATGCAAAAGATCATCAATTCAGAGCCATTGTTCAACTATATCTACATGGATACTCTGCAAACCAAAATTTAAGTGCCTGGCAGAGGGTTCATTGAGCCACCTTCACAATTCTCTATTATTCCAATCTCATATAGCGTGCGTAAAGAATGAACACCTATAGCTTTCCATACAAGCTCTGATTTCCCTTATTTTATCATGGTGATTATTCCTCCCTATGTATGTTGGTCTCAACAAAATATTTTTGCATTCGGAGGAGAAAGTTGGTGATTGGAATTTCATGAGACGATTGCGTCGCCTTTCTTTTGATGATTTCCAGCCCAAATCCTGTATCATTTCTGTGACACTTTCTCCCATATTTGGTGATAATACAGAATGTGCTGTCTTTCTTTGAACTTTTTTGATGTACTCCATCAGTCCTATCTGGTAACGATCTCACACTGCACAGCAGTATTCTAAAAGAGGACGGACAAGTGTAGTGTAGGCAGATCAAGAGTTCTTCAATCTCAAAGTCTGACAAGTGATGTCTTAGCCATATTCACTAATTATATGTTTTTACACATGGGAAGGATGCACACAATAGCCCAACATGGCAGCTGACATAGAACAAAAAGACCTTCAACAATATTCTGAGCCCGCACGCAGTTCATGTAACACCGGTACCATTCATGAGAGACTGGCGCGTGCTAGCTATCAACAGTGCATTTACAACAAACCAAACAATTTGTCTCGGCACTTACAAATGTAAAACACACATTTATATCACAAACGAATAAGTCAGAAGTGAAGACCATATGACATACGTCTGTTGGATTTTATAGTTAAAACATAGTGAATGTATCTAGTAGATCTGCCAGCTCCAATGTGTTAATTGTGTAATGGAAACATTAAAATATTAGCTCTTTTTTTCTGAGTAGAACCTGTTAGCTATGTCTCAGTTTGGTTTTGTGTAGAGTTATCCACATAAAATGCCATGTTAGGCTTCACAAAATAATGTGTATTTCATTCTGTGATCTTACTAAGACCTCACTCTATGAGCAACTGAATTCTACTAGGTAGCCAAACTGTAATCATAGTAATAGGATCATTCTTGCATGGCTGGAGTCTCTTCCTCATAACAAAAAGTGGAAGTTCACAATAACAATTTACAAGGGGGATCGTAATATATGGAGTCACATAGAGATGAGTATTGTGTCCACTCCTGTTTTTAACTAACATAAAAGACTTTAAGGATAATTTAAAGTATTGTTCAAAACTATGCTGTATACTGATGACTTGACCATACTAATCAAGGGTTCAAACTAACCTATATAACATAAAAAACAGATTATAACTGAACAGGCCTGCATGTAGTCAACAGCAAACAATTTAAGTCTCAGGAGAAAAAAAAAACTGGTGAGGAAGACTGCATCAAATGTTGCTACTGAATGATTGTTGTTACAGTGTGTACAGGAGTGGTGATTGCTGTTAATCTCATTAAATTTTGGTTTTAAAAGATGTCTCTTTGTTTTATGATGAGATTTACAGAACGTAATAAATTGTAGGAGATAATGAAAGGAATTTCTGAGTTATCTGAACTATGAACGAACAAACAACTCTATCATAGAGCACAGTAAATAATTTATTAAGCATCAAAACACTTGTGAGGAGCACAGATACATATACACTCAATGCACACTGAGAAACTATGAATACATCTTAGAGAAGTTTGTACACATTCATTTCACTGGGGCTGATGGATTAGTCAATATTGTCATCATCCCACAAGCTCCCTCCATTAAAAATTTATAAAGACTACAGCTTGGATCGGTGGCATGTTGTACTTCATCTGACTTCTGTCCTTCCTGAGAACTTTGGGGGAGGTGACAAACTCATGCCTGTGGCAGGCCACCTGGATGGAGACATAGCTGACCCATTTCTCGAAAGAGGTGGAAATAGCAGGAGTCATAGTGAGCACCTGGTCATAAGGTGGCACAGAGGGAGGCAGTGCTGTTAGAGTTTCAGAGAGCAAAGCCATCTCAACCCCCTCCTTTACTGTGCACAGGATAACCTGGTGCACCAGGAGTCTCTAGAAATTAGCATTTTATTTGTCTGCCAGTGTGAGTGAGTAGTAGTGTAGAAGGTGGTGGGGCAGAGGTGTCTGCATCTCCTGACGAGGCTGCCACTTGAGATGAAGTGGAGAGAAATGGAGCCACAGGGACATGTGGCAAAGGTGTCAGCACAGCTGGGGTGTATGGTAGTTCATCTTGGGTAGAAGAAATGAAGGCCAGTTTGAGTCTTTCTATTGGTACTGTCTCAGTGCCTACTTGCTTGCAGATGATGAAAGTGTTAGGTCCCTTCAAGAGCACTTTTTATGGACCAGAGTATGGGGGAGTGACAATTGGCTGAACTGTGTTGGCATACAGCCAGACGTGTTGATGTGTGTAGTTCTTTGAAGACAAACTGATCATATTGACCATGGCATTGTGGGTTGTGTGGCCATAGATGACTGATATGTTGCTCCAGTTTTTGAAGAAAGTTCACCTCATCACCAAGAATTTGTGTTGGTGAAGTTGTTCAATAAGAACTAATTGTGCTGGAGTTCAGGACAAATCCTCTTTTAATGCTGTCCGGAGGTCAAGCAGCATCCAGAATCAGTCCATGACTCTTTGTGGTATGATAATAAATTTGAGTGACTGACGCATGTGTTAAACCATGCCATTGCTAGCAGGGTGGTACAAATGTGATGGGTACCACACAAGTTGAGTAGGTTGTTGAATAGTGATGCTTCAAATTGATGGTCACAGTCAGCTGTGATGGTGAGAGGAATCCAATGGTGAGAAAACCATACGTTGATCAGTACTGTGACACTTGATTCAGTGGTGATGTTGGCAAGAAGTGTGGCCTTGTGTACTGATGAACAATGGTTATAAAGTGATGAAAGGGACTTCAGAGTTATTTCAGCTATGAATAAACAACTGTGTCATAGAGCACAGCAAATAATTTATCACGCATCAAAACAATTGTGGGGAGCACAGATACATGTACATTCAACACATATTGAAGAAACCATGAATACATCTGAAACGAGTTTGCACACAGCCATTTCTACATCTACATCTACATCTACATCTACATCTACATGTATACTCTGCAAATCACATTTAAGTGCCTGGCAGAGGATTCATTGAACCACCTTCACAATTTTCTATTATTACAATATCATATAGTACACAGAAATAATGAACACCTATATCTTTCCGTACAAGTTCTGATTTCCGTTATTTTATCATGGTGATCATTCCTCCCTATGTAGGTTGGTGTCAACAAAATATTTTTGCAATTGGAGGAGAAAGTTGTTGACTGGAATTTTGTGAGAAGTTTCCATCACAACAAGAAACGTCTGTGTTTTAATGATGTCCATCCCAAACCCTGTATCATTTCAGTGACACTCTCTCTCATATTTCGAGATAATACAAAACATGCTGCCCTTCATTGAACTTTTTTGATGTATTCCGTCAATCCTATCTGGTAAGGATCCCACACCATTTAGCAGTATTCTTAAGGAGGATGGACAAGAGTAGTGTAGGCAGTCTCCTTAGTAGATGTGTTACACTTTCTAAGTGTCCTGCCAATAAAACATAGTCTTTGGTTAGCCTCCTCCACAACATTTTCTATGTGTTCCTTCCAATTTAAATTGTTTGTAACTGTATTTCCTACGTATTTAGTTGGATTTACTGGAGTTAATCAATTAGTTGATATTGTGGTCACCACAAAATTAATGAATAAAACATATCAATGAAAATAATCAATTTTTTTAAATGTAATTGGATACATAGCAAGGTTCCGACTGTGAAGTTCTGATGTGTGGGCAAAGGAAGCTCCAAGATCACGGTATTTACCATAAATATCTCAATTTTCAAAGTATTAACGATAGCAGATACATTGTTATCTATGGATTTTGAGTGGGCATGATATTATTGTTGTGGTTACAGCCGTTTCTCTCTGATAAAATATCTTTTTAGAAGAAACAACAATATTAAGAGTGGATAGATTCCCATTCACTGTAAATATGACCCAATGATTGCGGATAGGCACAACAAAAAGACTGTTACAAATGTAGCTGTCAGCCAAAGCCGTCCTCAGCAAAGAAAATATACACGAATTCACACAGGCAAGCACATCTCAAGCACACTTAGCTGTCACAATTGGCAACTCTGACTGGAATTCCAACCTGGAGTTTCCACTGTTTATTATAAGAAACCATTGTCATGTCTCTTACAAGCATAATAGGAAATACACACATTAATATGGCCAACAGATAATTCCACAACATTAATTAGTTTAAATTTTGTCTGATTCAGTGGATTATCATAATGAATAGCTGGATAAGTATGCAATGACTTCATAACATTTTCAGTAACTATGTAAGGCAATAGCACTAGTCATTTACAGTAAGCAGTTGCATCATATTAACATGTTTAAAGTGAACTGTTGGGGTAGCAGCTTTCTATTTGGGAGAAAATATGTACATAGCATATTAACATACAACATGGAAAATAACTGTGTGTGTGTCATCATCCTCATCCTCATCATCATCATCATCATCATCATCATCATCATCATCAAAAACTGGTTTGGTGCTATTGTGTACTCTATTGTGCTCTGTGTAAGTTTCTACAACCCATATCCACTTGAACCTGTATACTGTAGGCATGAGACATGGAGTATCAGAATTACATCCAATGTATTACCCCTACAGACAAGAATATTATAATTTTAGTGGTTAAATGCTGAAGCATTCATAATAATGTGCCAGAGTTTGAAACACTCCTCAAAAGCAGTGCAGCTCACATCATGTTAGGCACAGAAAGCTGGATAAAGTCTGAAACTGATAGCACTTAGATTTGAAAATTTAAGTGTATAGCAAATAGATAGTGTAGTGGGAAATGGAAGTGGTGTATTTATCAAAGTAGACAAGGAAACCCAAATACTCCCAGATAGTAATTGCAGCTGCATGCAAGAATCTTTGGGCAAGAGTCAGTATCAATGGTGCACAAAAGCATATGATCAGATCCTTTGGTCAACCATCACACTAACCTCCAAATGTAACTGAAAACTTTAGAGAAAAACTAAATTCCCTAGTATGCGATTTCAACAATCATACTGTCATCAGAGGAAACTTTAATCATCCAAAATCAATAGAGAAAATTACAGTTTGCTCTGCAAACTTCCTTGGACAGATATCTTGGAAGCCCACTCATGATGGAAATATATTGTACTGAATCTAATAGCAACAAATTGACCTGATCTCTTTGAGGATGTCCACATTGAAATTGGCATTGGTGCCTATGAGGCAGCTGTAACAACAACAATTACTATAGTACAAAGGGCAACTATCACAGTAAAAGGGTTGTTATGTTTTCTGTAGGCAGTAATGCCATATCTCAATAAGGAACTCAAAACATTTAGCTCTGGAGAGGAACATGTAGAAGAACTGTGATTGAGGTTTAAAAGAGTAGTTGACCATGCACTTGATAAATATATACCTGGTAGAACAACTCATGATGGAAAGAGCTTTCCATTGTATACAGGCACTGGAAAGAGACTTAGGTGCAAAACAAAGTGTAGAACTATAAACAGAGTGAAGCTGAATGAAATACATTTGGCTGTCAAGAGGACAATGCATGAAGCTTTCAAGAACTATGGTAGCATATTATCATCAAAAGATATCTCAGAAAACATTATAATTGTATATAAATGCACAGACACTCATGAATGAGACTGAAACTAAAGTTGAAGGCAGTATAGAGAAAGCAGAAATGTTCCTTTACAAAGAAAAGTACTGGTGTATAGCCTCAATTTAATTCTCACACCATTGTAAAGAAGAGTGATATAAATATTGGTGTCAGTAGTGTTTAGAAACATCTGAAATCATTAAAACTGAATATACTTCTAAGGCCTGGTCAAATCCCTATCAGATTTAATACCATATTTGTGGATGAGTAAGTCTCTCTTTTAACTATAATCTACCATATATCCCTCAGTCAAAAAATGTCACCCAGTAGCTGGAAGAAACCACAGGTATCACCCACTTACAAGAATGGTGGCAGAAGTGATGCACAAAATTACCATCCGCTATCCTTGACATCTATTTGTTGTAGAATCTTAGAACATATTCTGAGCTCATACGCAGTGAGTAATCTTGAACAAAATGACCTCCCTCAGTGCCAAGCAGTATGGACTTTGAGAACATTGATCATGTAAAACCCAACTCCACTTTTATCACATGACATCCTGAAAGCCATGGATCAAGGTAGTCAGGCAGATGCAGTATTTCTTGATTTTTGAAAAGAATTTGACTCAATATTACACCTACATGGATTACTGAAAGTACAACCATATGGGTTATCAGACCAAATTTGAGAATATATTGAGGATTTATTGGTAGAGAGAACACAGCATGTAAGGAGAGTCATCACTAGATATAGAAATAACCTCAGGTGTGCCCCAGGGAAGTTTACTGGTTCACTTGCTGTTCATCTTGTATAATAAAAATCTTGCAGACAGTATTAGTAGCAATGTCTTGTCATATTGTAGAAAATGCAGTTAACATTAATGAAATGCTGTTTGAAGAAAGTTGTGTAGATTTCCAATCAGGGTTTGATGACACTTCAAATAGATACAGATATTGGCACCTCTCTTTAAATGTTCAGAAATGTAAAATTCTGCACTTAAGGAAAAGTCTGTAGTATCCTAGTGGATGACTGCAATATCAATATGTCACAGTTGGAATCAGTCTAGTTATTCAAATACCTGAGTGTAACAATTTGCAGGAATATGAAATGCAATAATCACACAAGTGCAGTTGTAGGTAAAATGAACAGCAGACTTAAGTTGATTGCTAGAATACTATGAAAATGCAGTCAGTCTTCAAGAGAGACTGTTTAGAAAACAGTCATGTGATATATAGTGGAATAGGGCTCAAGTATGTGGAACCCATACCAAAAAGGACTAACAGTGGATATTAAACATTACAGGGAAGAGAACCATAAATGTTCACAGTTTTGCTTGACCCATGGGAGAGTGACACAGAGATAATGAAGAAACTGAAGTAGCAGATACTTGACAACATAAGCAAACTATCCTAAGTAAGCCTACTTAATACATTTGAAGAATCAGAATTAAATAATGAATATAGCAATATACCACAACTTCCATACATATTTCTCCCACATGGATTGAGAGGACAAAATCAGACTATTTACAGCATGCACAGAGGTATTTACATAATCATTCTTCCTGCACTCTATATGTGAAAAGAATGAGACAAAGCCCTAGTAAGTGGTGCAACGGGAAGTACAGATGTGGTTCTAAATTTAGATGTAGACTGCAATGTAATCAAGCCTAATACATACAATAAACACTCTGATACTGCTGGGTATTCATATTTTCATTTTTAGCATGAGAAGTTCATCAAAAACTTTGTAGACCAAATAACATTTTTTTTTTTGGATTTATTGATCTATTTGCATCTACAGCTGCACAATGTGCAAGAGATATTTGGATTTTTTTGTCAATATTAACAGTTTTACATATAATATACCTTTGTACATAATAACACACATTAATATATCAGTTAATGATGAATACTTAAATAAATGTTGTTACATTATATACAGAGAGATAAAATACAAATGTTCTTCTGAATGAGACTACATTGGGTAAACACACAAAAATTTAGTTTTGTAGGTATTCATTTACTGTGTAAAAGCAGTGATCAACCAAGTATGACTTCAGTTTCGATTTAAAGTGACCAATGTTTTATGTGTGTTTAATGGTATCTGGTAAGGCATTGTATAGTTTGATACTAGGATGGATAAGGCTGTTTTGAAATAACTTTGTGTTGGCGCTTTGAACATGTACAGCCAATTTTTGTTTTGTATCATAGCTGTGCATTGTGTGATTTTGTGTGATGAGTGGTCTTTTTGTATGTACGTTTTGCTTTAAATACATTATATTTTCAAGTATATATATGCAAGGAAGTGGCAGGATCATTCTTTTTTGAAACAATGGTCTACATGATTTGTGATTATATACCCTTTCCATTATTTGTATGATTTTTTTTTAATTTTGAATGTTTTGATGGCATCTCCAGAATTTCCCCAGGACATTATCCCATACAGGAGGTGAGAGTATACAACTGCATAATACGCATTGCTGTTTATATTTTATATGATTAAGATAATTTTGAAGTTTTATCATGAAGACCTGTAAATCTATTTTGCACTATGCTTTATTAAATAATTTCTTTGTCTGTGATGTGATTTAAGCTTTTTGACTGTTCTCTCACATTGGGCAGGAAGAGTTGTAAGAAGCAGTTACATTCCTGTTGTCATAGGTATCAGTTAGCTATCTGCCATTGTAAAGAGTGGACATGTTTAATGGGTATTTGTAGCCCAGGAAAGTGAGTGGATGCTATGGTATTGCCTACCAGATCCAGGAAATGTTGAAAATACAAAAAAATTAAAAAGATGAACATTTTTATTATTGTAGTTTTTGTTACATCACACATTTACAATCCTGAGCAGTTTCATATTTCTTCATAGAGGAAAATCTGATGCCAACAATTATATTTCAAAGACAAAGAAGCTATGGCGGGTTACAAGAAGTAGATGTCTTCGTCTCTCTCTCTACAATTTTATCCTTCGCCCATCCACCACGCTGCCCTTCATTACCAATTAACTATTCCTCAATGCCTTAGAATGTGTCATACCAATGTATTACTTCTTTTAGTCATGTTGTGCCATGAGTTATTTTTCCCTGGTTTAATTTGGTATCTACACATATGATGTACTCATTTAATATTTAGCATACCTATGTTTTACAACATTTCAAAAACTTCTAATCTTGCTGAACTGTCTACTATTCACATTTCACTTCCACACAAGGCTACATTCTTAGCGAATATTTTGAGAAAAGAATTACCTTATGTTTGACATTAACATATGACTCTTTCTCAGAAAAGCTTCCATTGCTATTTTAACACTCGAGCAGGTGCACTATTTTTTATAACATGGCTGGGCATGTAGCAATATTGGTACACATGTCGAGAATAGTTTTCTTTATGTTACTAACGAAAAAATGTATGAGTAATATCACAATTCAACCTCAGCATAATTTAAAAAAATGATAAAATGAACTTACATTATATGAGCTAGATCTCTGTTTAAGAACACAATTATAAAAAAAACTTTTGTTATATCAATCTATTGTCACTTTTTAATGTTATCTCATAGTAATAACCCACCTGAAGCATTAAACAGCACACTTGCTAAAGATCCCAGCCAACTGCTTATTTGACTGTTAATTATCTTGTAGACAATTGCCTATTTGCAGGTTTGTGATGCTAGCTTGGGATCTTGATAATTTTCTTGCAAGGATTGTAAATCTTTTCTCACCTAGTTTGCTGATTATTTTATGTTAGTACTGCTTCCTTGGATGTATGATAACACTACTTATCACAATGTTAGTTGAATCAATAACGAAGGAATAGACTTGGGTTTGCAATTGTAAAATAACAATGGAAAGATACAAGACAAAGTTATTTATGGCTGGCACACTTCATGCACTGGCACACCCATTTGAGGGTTAGATCTGCTTTTTATATATCCTATTTACTACAGTCATTTTTTGGCCATATAATATAATCTCTCTTATTATTTTGTGTCTTATTTCCTAAAGTTATTCCATCAACATCATCTATTTTAATTCATGTACGCTATTAACCTGGTATTACTTTTGTTGAAGTCCATATTGTAACCTTTTCCCAAGGAAACTATTCACTTCATTAATTGTTTTCCCAAGTCCTGTGCCATCTCTGAAAGAATTATAACTTTGAAATTTTTATTTCTTCTCCACAGACCACAAATGCTTTCCCAAATTTCTCCTTGGTTTCTTTTACTGCATACACTATGTACAATTGAGTGACATGAGGATAGACTACCACAATATCTCACTCTCAGCTCCATTACAAGCCCTTCTTCATATCCTTAAACTCGTATAACTGTAGTCTGGTACCTGTTCAGGTTATAGGTAATTTTTGTATTACTTCAGATTGTATGTTCACTTCAGAATTTTAAGAGTGTATCCCACTTAACAAAGTCAAACCCTTTTTATGAATCTACAAATGCTATAAATTTAGCTTTGCCTTCCTTCATTCTATCCTCTACAGTAAATCATTGCGTCAAAATGTTCCTAAATATTTCCAGAACTCAAATTAGTCATCCTCCTGTTCAGCTACTACTGGTTACTCCATTCTTCTGAGTGTAATCCATGTTAATATATTGTAGCCATGACTTATTGCTGCATATCTGCATGATATGGAAGACACAACAAGACCACTCAGGCCCCTTCTTGAATTGGTTACACTAACTGAGAATGGGAATAGTAAATTAGAACATATGGTACCTAAATGAAGTTACGCCTGGTGGTGGCAAAAAAACCTTTTGGAAAACACTGCAATATTCACAGACTATTACCTGTTTTATTTTGCACCTTTATTTTAATATTATTGTGTTCCTAAAGATTCATGCCTTTAATTGTGAACCATTTTGTGTATCAAACAAATTTCTCACCATCCTCAGATTCTTTGCATCCTATTCATTTTTTTGGCAGTTTTTTCCTACTTCACATACTTTACAATTTCATTGTTGCTTATTCCTTACCTCATCTTTGATTAGCATTTCACCATCCTATTCTTTTGCTACATGGAAAACTTTATTATGCAATAAATACTAATTTATAACTGTGCTGGTTTATGCACATTCCAGTGGGTGGGTGGCTGCCTCATTTTAAAGGTAGTGTACAGGTATGCACAACAGCTGATTTGTGTAACTATGTTTATTTTTCAGTTGAAACTGGTAATCAGAATTGTATCTAGTGATCAAAACAAAGCTTATTAAATATTATGGCGTTAAAAGCACTGGTACTGCAGAGAGTATTCACTGAGTTTCAGAATGCATGCACTTACTTCATCTGTATTACTAAATGACTAACCTAGTTCACAGTTCATGTACTCAGTCCTTGTTGTAGGATGCCTAGCTAGCAGCTTCCAGGGCAACAAAAGTTCATTTTCAATATTTAATATAATTATTGATCAAATTTAAAATGCTGTCATAATCTACTCATCAAGAGGTATAATCTTATGTTAAAGGTTTAACAAGTGAGACAAATATTACAATTACATATGGTATATGCCTGTAGGCACTTTAACTCAGACTACGTTCACTAATTATTTGAGAATGAGAGCATTTTGTACACATAATTTCAAACATTTACGAAACTTTTTCTCATTGGAACCTCTTGCAAAATGTTGAAAGGATAAAAGTTTGTCACTTAGTACAATTTCGCTGTCTGTGCATTAAAACTGCTGATCACACATGACATTTTAATTTATTACTTCTTTACTATTATATTCACAACATATTTTACAGTCAAGTATCCACATACACTACTGAAGGTACCTGCAAAAGTATATTATTTATGAGATAGTTCAGGTGATGGGATGTCATTAATATTGAGATGCATAAAAAATAGATTTGCTTAAAATCTACAGCAAAGTACCCAGACTGTACTCATTAAGTGTTCGATAATAAGAGCACTTGGCAATTTTCAACAAACTTTAAGTGTAATTTCAAACATTTTCTAAATTTTCTCTTGCTTATATGCTCAACATGTATGATAGACCACAGACTGGGGTAACACCAAATGTAACATCTCCTTAGAGTTAGTACTCAGTCTCATACTCTTGGTAACTAACTTAAATGAGTTGTCAAATATATTAAAAAGTCTGTCAATGCTGTCAACTGCATAATTACTCAGAATGTCTGTCGTTGGCATTAAAGAATGTGAGAGCTAGCACTCTTTCAAGGTTTACTATCGTATCCTCTAGTGAGTAAACAATGCTCAAAGCTTATTGCTGTAGCGATCTAGGATGTGGAATATATATGGAAGAAAAGATATTGCAATAAACAATGTGGCATATAAATACAGTACAGTTAATTTACATGTGGTATATAAATACAGTACAGTTAATTTATATCCTAGTATCAGGCTTTGTTGCAATATCAGTTTGTTGGTTAAAAATTATCAGTTGTTGTACCAAGTTCAAAGTGCTATCATTCTTTCTTCCATCATATGCAGGAATGTGGACTGAATTAATTAGATTTTTATGAGGCAGGAGAGCAACATATTTACAAATATGAATTCGTGTTGAAGATTATTCATACTTGGTTCCTACTACATGCCCTCATTGTGTGTCAAGGAAAAGGAAAACACTCACTACCCATCAGTATCTTCACTCAAGGTATGCCAAAACTTCAGGGTCAAAATTATATGAATGGTAGGTCCTAAATTCAGTATTTTTGGATAAGAAAACAGTGGTTCACACTGAACATTTGAAGTGGTAGGGAGTCTTGAATGAGCAGTATTTGTTACACTCTGTTGGTAGACAGTTTATGGTTCATAACATGCAACTCCCTGCCATGTTGTCAATGGAATCAGTACCAAGGAAAACAATAATTAATCATCAGTGCTGTGTCATGAAGAAGTTTACTCTATTTACAGCTATTTACAGCTCATGACTGTTTTTCGAAGATGACACATTACCATTTGAAAGTCAGGCATTCCAACTTTCCTGTGATGTATCTTAAATTACCAAAAACTAATTATCTTCTGCAATAATTAAACTTGAAGCTCATAGTCACTACCACTGGACTTTGACTACATACTTGTGTGACATTACCATCTGACATATCAGCGTTAATTAAGTAACTCACCAATTAATAATTTCATGTAATTTACCAATATTTACAATATGGTGCTTATTTACATAAACAAGGGGATTCACATTTGTGTAAAGATAATAGTTCCACTTATTTTTCAAAATTTGTTGGCAGCAACATTTTCTATAATCATAAATTCTATTGGTTCCTATAGTCCATCAAAAATAATAAATTCCAAACTAGCCAAATTTCAAAATATTATTTAGTTTCCAAAATAACAGTTTATTCTTATATCTGTCTGAAAGTAGTCAGACATCACCCAAAATAGTTGGCCTGCAATTTGAGAGCTAGCAAGTAGCACCAATGCTGGATGTGCCCATGTTGCTTCACTCACATTTCTATTATGCACATTCTGCACATATGAAAACACACTCTGGTCACTACAAAAATCATGAACTTTAATTAATTCTGAGTATCTTCAGAACATCAAATTAATGAATATTCTGCTTGAACTGTGTTGTGATCAACAAGATATGTGAATAGTTATCATCATCAGAGGGAGCTATAGGTAAACTTAGTAATTCACATGAAGGACTTGTGGTGACTATCGATAGTCCATCAAGTATCTATGATAACAAATACTAAGATCCTTTTACTTTAGTCTGTGACATTCTTTTGTGATGTACACTTGTGCTCTCACGTATACAGTTTATTCTGACAATAAAGTTCATGTTGGTTTTATAGTTGGATTACTTCTCTTACCTCTGATGAATATAAGGACAGATACGCACACTGGTGAGCCTGGATTCATGTTTGTTTGTGACTATTTCCATGTGTTAATGGTATTCATTGTCAGCCTATGAAGCTAATGGAAAACATTGGACTTCACACTTCCTGCCTACACACCATCATCAGTGCAAATATTAGTTTTGGGCACTAATGTATATTCCTTTGATATCAGTCCACATGCGAGTAACCTAACCATGACTGCGACGTTATAGCAGACACTTCACACAATGCTGGAATTGCACACTACAATGTACATGCACTGCCAAGCTCTGTATGCCAATACTAATCCAGGTCTACATCATTTGAGGCAAGAAGAGACCTTGCAGCCTCTCCCTTCTAAGCATCCACCACCTTCATCAGTTTATCACCAACAGGCAGTGCCCATTTATTACATGCAAGGGCAGAAGTGTTCTGTTTGGATGCCTGAGCAGTTTCTCATGAATTTCTGTCTTGCCTTCTGATGACCACAGTTGTCCCATCCAAGTCGATTAGTTTCACTTCCATACCTGTCATGCTATGTAGCACATGTGGTCCATGCTTTGCCTGCCCCCCTCCCCACCCTCTCATGGAGACCTTGGCCAACACACCACACTAACCTCCTTCTTTGCAAGATTTCACACTTGTTGCTATGGAGAGACCATCTCAACCAGCTATATTGCTGGCCCTCTTCCATTGTACACTGAGCCAGCCAACTTCTATGCAACATGTCCCAGTGGGAAAATTCCTCAAGATGTAATTCACCCTAGTGGATAACATTTTCGATATACACGGCATCATAAACAATGATACTCAATTCATATGCTTGGTGAGCCACCTTCATGACCATACCAGCCTCATTACATATCTGATTTTGAGCCCTCCTGCACAATCTAAATGTGCTACCATGAATTCGATCATCACTGAATACCTGTCACACCCCCCCACAGGAACAATTCATCATATCATCCATGTGAAGCAACTCAATGACATATTGCCTTCGCAGCTGTGAAGACACAGGTTGGCCCCGAGGTCATGGCAGACATTATCCTTTGGACATTATGGCTTGTCAAGCTACCACATGATCTAGAACTTCAGCTGCTCTTGCACTCAAAAGACCCCTTATGGACTAAACTCTGGCTGGCAGACCAGGCACACAGAATCATCTGTCATCAGCCTACTTCCAACCGCAAGCCCTTCACCAGATGACATGGTTGGTAATAGTGTTAACACCCTCCCCTCCCCCAAAAGTGCTCTGTTGGTAGAGGTTGTATGAGAGCTCACATAATGCATTAGAATACCCGCTGCCACATGGGTGGCCAGTCACTAACACTACCTGTGCCAGTTCCCCTTCCACCAACACCATCTACCAACCCTGCACCCAATCATATGACTGATAATCAATGTAGTACAACAGATGGCATGGGTCACAAATGTTTACTTTGCACCCTATCTATCAACTCTGTTGGTTTTAAACCAAATTGTGTAATGCAGCAAGAAACAATCAGCCTCCCTGTGCATGGTCCTCAAATTCTGCAAACAGTCAGTCTAGATGCCATCACTCCCAACAGCATACAAGGTGTACAAAAGTCATCAAACTTGATAGACTCTCCTAGCAGAAGGCTCTATGTCTTAGTTCAAGGTAAAAACCTTCATTTTCTCATAGACACCAAGGCAGATTCCAATGTCATTCCTGACTTTGTGCTCCCACATATATTCTCAATTAAAACTCGTCCATAGGTCCACCAATGGCTCTCACATTTATGTCCATGGTATGATTGATCTCCGGCTCCAGCTTACACCAGGTTTGCAGATTTCCTGGACTTTTAATGTAGCTGATGTGGACAGCCCAATCCTCAGGATTGACTTTTGTAAGATCTCTAGCCTCTCTCCAGACCTGCATTTAGGATCATTGCTGCACCACACATGAGTACATGTATTCCAGGCTTCTTTGGTCATTTGACTATCTCTCCTTTGGTGGAAAGTGATCCACTAATAGTTAATGTCTCTGAGTACTCCTTGTTGACTACTCACATCACCAACTCTATGGTTGAGTTTGGCACTTGCTCACCATACTATCAGCAGCCTCAGTGGTTTTCAACTAACTCAAATTGTGCATGCACCCACCACATCAGACCCATCCCTATCACGGTCTCAGCATCCACAGAGGCCACTGACATTCCTCCTACTAGTGTTTTCTCTTATCATGCTGCCTCTACTGCCTCTTGTCACCTCTGCGTGGGATGTCTTGCATTAGTCTGCTCTGCATGTAGAAGCAGTACACATAGGAGTGATTACAAATGGTACCTGCCATAGGAAAACAGAGATGGAGGATCCTCCCCTGGGCTGCATGGCATCCCACCTCACACCTAATGAACTGCACCATGTGACAGCAATTAGTAATGAACTTTTTAATGTGAGCATTGCAAGTGCTACAGACAGCAACTGGTCTTCCCCCATACACCTCGATGCTTAGAAGGATAGTTCATTCTAGTTGTGTGGTGACTAATAAAAACTCAACACCCATATCATTATGGACAATTTCCCATCTGCCACATTTTGGACTTTGCCCAGCTACTTAACAGAGTGTGAGCATTCAGTATTATTCTTTGCCTCAAGGCATACCATTAGATCAGGGTTCAGCTTATTTGAGTACTTCTCTATGCATTATGACTTCAAGAACGTGTTTCAAACTTGGAAAAGGGTTACTGACGTTTTTTTTTTTGTTAAACTTACCTTATTCCTACACTTTCCTCGAGGATGTCCTAATCTATTCCCCTTCCACTGAGAACTTGAAAAACACCTAGCTCAAGTTCTTTCTGCTGTTATCAATAACAGCACCAGTATTAACTATGATAAGTAACAACCGAATTGCTTGAGTATTAGTTTGCTTGGTCACACTGTCGCTGTCATGTCACAGTCACCTGTGACCTCCCATTACCCACTACTTACTGCAATTTCCGCCGTTTTCTGGGAATGGTGAATTTTTTCCCAAGACATTTGCTAAATGCCACCACTCTCCAGGGCCCCTGACACATGCTTTGGTGGCCAAAAACACCTCTGAGACACATAAGGTACTGCACTTTCCAAAGCTGTCACATTTGTGCACCTGATGCCACACTGATCAGCCAGAACATTATGACCACTGAACTAATAGCCGGTATGTCCACCTTTGGCACAGATAACAAGGGTAACACATCATGACATGGAAGAAATGAGGGAGCTGGCATCATATCTTACCACACAAGTCAGCCAGTTCCCATAAATTCCAGGGACAGGGGGGGGGGGGGGGGAGGGGGGTGCGATCAGCTGTGATGCCACATTCAGTCAGTCACGTCCCAGATGTGTTTGTTTGTGTTCAGATCTGGCGAGTTGGGGGCACCAGCATATCAATTGGAACTCACCACTGCGCTCCACGAACCACTCCGTCGCACTCCTGGCCATGTGACATGGCACATTGCCTTGTTGAAAAAGTTACTGCTGTCAGGAAACACTATCATCATGAAGGGTTGTATGTGGTCTGGAACCAGTGTACAATATTCCTTGGCTGCCATGGTACCTTGCATGGGCTCCACTAGATCCCTTGATGGCCATGTGAATGTTCCCCATAGCATAATGGAGCTACTGCCAAGATGTAAAGGAGCTGTTCCCCTGCAAGACGACAGTTTAGTGCCCTCCCATCTGCACGATGAAGAAGGCATTGGGATTCATCAGACTGTGCAACCCTCAGCCACTGAGGCAAGGTCCAGTGGTGATGGTCACATACTCATTTCAGTTGTAATTGCTGATGTCGTGTAGTAAACATTGGAACATGCATGAGTCGTCGGCTATTGAGGTTCACCATTAGGAATGTTCAGTGCATGTGTGTTCAGACACACTTGTACTCTCCCCAGTCTGTAATCTGATGTTAGTTCTGCCACAGTTTGCTTCCCATTCAGTTTTACCAGTCAACCCATCCTGTGACATCCGCATATGGTTTCACCATGTGTTGGAGATATTCACCACAGCAATCCTCGACACCTAACAAGTCTTGCAATTTCTGAAATGGTTGTGCTGAGCCTCTGGGCAATCACATTCTGCTCTCGGTCAAACTCAGATAGATTGCGTGCCTTCCCCATTCTATACATGAACAGCACACTCACCGAATCTACATGCACCGTTCCTGTGTCTCACTAGTAGTCATTCCTTGCCAGGTGCTGCTTTTATCACATGGACCAGTTTATATTAATAGTTGGTCAGTGGTTCATAACGTTTGGGATGGTCAATGTATTACTTCCATACTGGACTCAATGAAATAGCTCACCTGCAAGTGCCCAATCCTGAAATTCAAAAACTGCAACAGGCCTCCGATTCAGCATTGACTTTGGTGTTGCACCTCATTCCTGGTTCCTCCCCTCCAAAACTATGTGCAATCTTGACTGATTACCTTGTCCCCTTGTTTCAGTTCCTCTGCAAAGGACAGTTTTCTTGGCTGTCCACAATCTCATGCACCAAGGCATTAAAGCTAAAACACACCTCATCATAGAGTGCATTGTCTAGCTTGGCTTCAAGAATGACTGCCACTCTCAGGCATTCATGTGCACAACCTGTCAATGGAGCAAGGTCAGAAACATTACTCAACCTCCACTGCCAAACTATGTCATACCAAACAGATACTTCTGTCTTGTGCTCCTCGACATCATGGGCCCCCTACCCCGTTCCAAGAAATTCAGATACATCGTTTCAGCCATTGACTGGGTAACGTGAGGGGATGAGGCCGCACCTCTTTTGGACATGGCGTTTGTTCAGCTCACAATGATCTGAAGTCTTCCCTTGCTGATATCCTTTATGGTGAGCCTTTAGTTCTACCTACCCAGTTTGTCAGAGACATCAAGCTTCCATCTCAGGCAGCTTCCTGCTCTAGTGAAGCATGTCCACTTGCACGTCGTAGATATATGTACACCTGCACCACATTCTCACACCCTGGCATGAGTATTCATACACAGAAATATGATACACTGTGAGTTTGTGGTGCTTTCTGATGGGACTATTCATGCATCACTCCAACCACCATGTTCTGATCTGCACAGGGACCTTGACCATGCAGATAACACAATGGATATTCTTAAATATCTGGTGGTTTCCTTAAACAGAGTTAAACTTGCTTGAAAACATGTTGAGAAAGCTTCAATGTCCACAGACACAGATGTCATACTGACAGATGATACCCTTGCTGTGGATAATGATTACTACTCCCAGTGTTCTATTCCATCCAGTGTATCCCCTGACACTAGAGCCTTATGTGATACAGCCCCTTCTGCAGAAGCAGTTAGGTTATGCCAGTGGTTCACACATTCGTCACTCTGCTCCCTTCCGAGTGCTGTGGTCTTCTACATCTACATCTACATGATTACTCTGCAATTCACAATTAAGTGCTTGGCAGAGGATTCATCGAACCACAATCATACTATCTCTCTACCATTCCACTCCCGAACAGCATGCGGGAAAAATGAACACCTAAACCTTTCTGTTCGAGCTCTGATTTCTCTTATTTTATTTTGATGATCATTCCTACCTATGTAGGTTGGGTTCAACAAAATATTTTCGCATTCAGAAGAGAAAGTTGGTGACTGAAATTTCGTAAATAGATCTCGCCGCGACGAAAAACTTCTTTGCTTTAATGACTTCCATCCCAACTCACGTATCATATCTGCCACACTCTTCCCCCCTATTACATGATAATACAAACCGAGCTGCCCTTTTTTGCACCCACGTCTTCCCTGTCAGTTACCTTATTCCTGGGTAGAGGATCTCTCTCTTCAGTCTTGTGATGCAGCAAGCTTTGTGTTTGTCACTTCTCCTCATACTCCTGATAACACACCTACCACTCATCACCTTCTTCACTTGATTCAGTTATTGAATGATGATGGTGAGGACAACATCATGACGGCCATCGACAGATGTGGTAGTCACATGCAAACACCGGAGTTCCCTCTTCCCTGTGTGGGCCGACACCTGCGGCCACCCAGCTAGTTATGAGACTACGTCATCTGTGACATCTGCACTTCCAACCTTCCCCAGTTATTGAGAAATGGTTTAGCCACGTCTGCCTTTGGGACCTACCATGACATGGCTGGTTGTGCAATATTGTCAACTGTCTCTACTGATCCCATCTAACCACTTCTCCACCCTGTTGGACCTAACACTGGTACTGTGTCCATTCCCTAGCTCTGTACTGTGGGGGGAGGGACCTCTACCTCTGTGATGACTACTGTTGATCCATCAACCCTCTGCAATGATGAACACTTAGACCTTTGGACTTCAGTCTGTGCTACGCTGTTGTGATATATGCTTGTCATCTCACGTATGGAGTTTATTCAGACAATAAAATTCATGTTCTTTCTTACAGTTGGATTACTTCTCCTATCTCTGCTGGGTGTAGGAATAAATACACGCACACTCATTTAAACAAACTACTGAATAGTAATAAACTTTAATGGACTATTGTAGGAGTGTGTTAAATATGAACTCTCATGATTTCACATGAATGTGAACTGTTTGGCATGTGCCATAACTGAATATTTTGCCAATGTGATTGTGTGTGCTGGTCTGTATAACTGCACTAATAATGTGTGTAACTGATGGTTGGTGTCATGTAGCCCGCATTTTTGAATGAATACCATGGTTCCAATGTTTTCAGAGTGTACTGCTGAAGCATTGTGTTATCAAATTCACACCATATGTGGCATGTTGGATTATTCTGAGCAGCCAAAGATGGCAATCATACACACATAGGTGTGCTTGTTTGTGTGAAAGCATGTGTGACTGTTTCCTTTTCTGATCAAGGGTTTTGCCAAAAGCTAATGTGTAAATGTCTTTTCATTGTGCCTGTCTCTAACTTGTCATCTCTATGGTAAGTGACTATCTTTTCCTTATATTGCTGATATTCCAACCTGGAGCTTCCATTGTTTGGTTTAATACCATGAGTGGTAACATAAAAATTATGTGCATAGTGCAGTTCATTATGATAAAGCACATATGTAGTGAAATATGTAACGTTACAGAATCAGGTATGAGTTAAGTGGATGAAAGTTAAGATGCAGTTACCCACACTAATATTTGAAACAATAAAGCAAGATTTGTATCATCATATCTCTTCAGGCCTAAGTTTAAAGTAGTATGATATACAGTTGTCTGTTGTAAATTGAGAGTAAAGTTTCCATATGATACTAGGATTTGTTACTGTAGAAGTGGTAACCTGTAGATTCATTTTTTGTGTACAAATAGCAAAGAAGCTGTTTACTTCTTGGGTAATGGATGATGAAGTAAACAATGAAGCAAGGACATAGGGTAGTAATGATGCATCGAAACAATAATGGAAAGTAATAACAAATGTATTAGGTAGAGTACCTGTGGGTAGGGAGCCTGACTTTGCATTAAGGTCACTGTCTATTGAGAGTACAATCCTCTAGATGACACGACTGGAACTGAACAGATTTGATGGAAATAACAGACATAAGTAAATATGAAATGTTAACTGTTTATAAATGCATAAGGTTTTTATATGATAGAATATGTTTGTGTGTTAGGAAACATGCTATTGTCTCATGCAGTGTGTGACACTGAAAATGAAAAGCTGAGTGAAAGAGTAAAACTTTCAGAAAAGTAATAACTAATTGTTGTATATACTGCTGCATATTTAATTTTGCGTGCATTGAAATTTGTTAATTATGTATTTTGGTATTGATGATGATACATGAAAAGAAAAATAATGTTGCTAATTAATGGATAACAGTAACTCAAATGTAATGTGAATATTCTGACAAGAGTGAATAAAAAGTGACCTTTTTTGAATGTCATAAGAATTTAATTTTCGCATTAGTGAAGGTAATGATCTGATTTGAATGAAGTAATGTAGTGATTTGAAACAGTTTCCATCCCTGTAACTTAATATAATGAGTAATTATGTAATGATGCAGTGATAACAGCTCTATTCTCCATGTGGTAAGTTAAAGTATGTGTTTTATTAAGTTGGAAATTGATTTGAATTATGTTTCTGGTTATAGGGACACATTTTCCATTCTATTTGTATTATTTTGATGGGATTACAATCTCATGCGAAGATAAACTCTTTGTGTTGTTTTTGTTAATGTTCTGTGCCAATTTGAGAAGTAAATAATATGTATAAGTAAAATGTCTGTAATAGTAAGGAGGCCATATGAAATGTTTTCTTGTAGGTTTATTTATGGTAATTACCAATATTCTGAAGTAAAGTGTTTTGTTTGTTTTCCTTTTCACATACAATGAGAGAGGGTGATCACCTCCAAGAGCACAAGAGCACTGGTGTAAGTGATGAGACAAGGGGCAGCCAGTTGGACATATGAAAGGCATGGGCCCATTTACTGATAAGTGTATCAATAGGAGTTGTTTGTGCAACTGAATAACAAGTTAGTGGAAAATCTATAGAAGTGTTTTTTATGTTTTTTCTTCCTTTCAGAAATTGCAAAAGCTTATTCAATATAAAGAAATGTTTTACAAGGAAATTTGTCTTTCTTACGTAGTATATGATTCTGTACTTGTATATATTTTGAGCAGTTCTTTCTTCTTTGTGACTTCGTTGTATGGTATGTACAATTTTGCAGCTTTTAACATTGGCCAATTTTCATATATATTGCATTTGCATATAGACTACAGTAAAGTCAAGGGGTATGTAGATTATACATCCTCCTTTTGTTTGTGACTTACCGTATGTTAAATTTGGGAACTGTCTAGACTTTGGATAACAAAGTCAGTATTGTGCAATATCTCTCCATATAACCAATTATGGGGGTTATATGACAGAGCATGTGGATTCTTCTCATCCATTATGTTTTTCAATCAGAAAAAATAATCAAATTCTTTCATTTAACCCAGAAAATTCTTTAAATTGAAATTCTGCACTGCACACGGCCATCCAATCAACCAAAAAACTTACAAAGTATATAAATCGATAATTTTATCATAGCATACTGATCTGAAATCATAGTGAAAGTCAGTGATATATAATCAATTGTTATTCAAATACACATATTTGAAATGGATTTCACAACAAACTGTGCTAAGAGAGAACTCTCCAGCCTTAATGTGTGATGCTCATCTACATGTCTGATTCTGTGATAATTGTGTAGTATTTGTAGATTAGCGCACAGATGCCAGTTTACATTAAAATAAACTGACAATATTTTCAGCAACATTTATAATGCAATATTCATCACACAGCAATTTGATCAAAGCCTTTCAAGATAAATAGGATCAAAACCTTTATAGAACCCTAGGGGGAAAATGGTGTACCCGAGATATTTTTGTCACATAAAGAAGTTTCTTTTTGTCTGCTCTAAAGACTCTAAATTTTGTATATGTAGTTTGCTCCCTGTGTGGAGCTTCCATATTTCAGCCATTCCTCCTTTGCTCAGCACTGGCAGGTCATTTGAACTCTTGATATCCATAGAGGTGCTTCTCTTTTCTCCACCTGAAGGTTTTTCTAATCTTCCTGTCCTTCCTGTATGCATTTCTCCTGCAACCATCCTTGCTTTGCCATTTTACGTTACCTATTAATCATATGTTTTAGATGTCATGCTTCCCTTTTGCATGCTTAATTTGCAGCAATTTACATCAACTCCTTTCATTAGTTAAATTCAATATTTGGTGTGAAGGATGTCAACTGGGTCTTGTCTTTCTGCCTGTTTGACCCTCTAGTGCAGACATCTGCTCAGCAGAACATTTGTGTTTCACTGTAGCGAAGATAAACAAGCGCCCATAGCTCTTACGGAGCGCATTTTAGAGCCTGTATTTAATGGACATTTTTCTTGTTTTGTTCCATGCTACCATCGCTAAAAGTTGTATCCCCTACATTCTTAGCAACAATGGTACTGGTTTATGTAAGGTTTATGTAAGGGGGGGCTTGGGGGGGGGCTTGGGGGGGGGCTTGGGGGGGGGGGTCTTGGGGGGGGCGGCAAGGGGGGGGGGCGGCAAGGGGGGGTGGCGGCAAGGGGGGGGGGCGGCAAGGGGGGGGGGGCGGCAAGGGGGGGGGGCGGCAAGGGGGGGGGGCGGCAAGGGGGGGGCGGCAAGGGGGGGCGGCAAGGGGGGGCGGCAAGGGGGGGCGGCAAGGGGGGGCGGCAAGGGGGGGGCGGCAAGGGGGGGGCGGCAAGGGGGGGCGGCAAGGGGGGGGCGGCAAGGGGGGGGCGGCAAGGGGGGGGCGGCAAGGGGGGGGCGGCAAGGGGGGGCGGCAAGGGGGGGGCGGCAAGGGGGGGGGCGGCAAGGGGGGGGGCGGCAAGGGGGGGCGGCAAGGGGGGGGGGCGGCAAGGGGGGGGGCGGCAAGGGGGGGGCGGCAAGGGGGGGGGCGGCAACGGGGGGCGGCAACGGGGGGCGGCAATGGGGGGCGGCAAGGGGGGGGCGCAAGGGGGGGGCGGCAAGGGGGGGCGGCAAGGGGGGGGGCGGCAAGGGGGGGGCGGCAAGGGGGGGGCGGCAACGGGGGGCGGCAATGGGGGGCGGCAAGGGGGGCGCAAGGGGGGGGCAAGGGGGGGGCAAGGGGGGAAAGGGGGGGCAAGGGGGGAAAGGGTGGGAAGGAAAGGGAAACAGTGGGTTGGAAACTTCCGGCAGCACAGGGAATTTGGAAAATGCAATGGCGAAAGTTGATAATTTGTGCCAGATTGGGACTCGAACCCAGATTAACCACTTCTCATGAGCGGTTGCCTTAACTGCTTTGGCCATCCAGACAAAGTCCCTCACTGACCCAAAGTTCCAACTTATTGCTTGTTGCAATGCAGTGTCCCTTCCCCATTAAACCCTTACTCGGATATCTACACACACAAAAAAAAGTTTTGCATGGCTTCGGTTTCGATAGTTCCGGAACCTGTAAAGAAAGTTGGAATAGAGATCAACATAAACATCATTTCCGCCCTTGCATGTTGTACCATCAGCGAGACTTTCAGAGGTGGTGGTCCAGATTGCTGTACACACCGGTACCTCTAATACCCAGTAGTACATACTCTTGCATTGATGCATGCCTGTATTCGTCGTGGCATATTATCCACAAGATCATCAAGGTACTGTTGGTCCAGATTGTCCCATTCCTCAACGGCAACTCGGTGTAGATACCTCAGAGTGAATGGTGGATCACGTCGTCCATAAACAGCCCTTTTCTATCTATCCCATACATGTTCGATAGGGTTCATGTCTGGAGAACATTCTGGCACTGTAGTCGATGTCTTTATCCTGAAGGTAGTCATTTACAATATCTGCACCATGGGGGCGAGAATTATCGTCCATGAAAACGAATGCCTCGTCAATATGCTGCCGATAGGGTTGCACTATCTGTCGGAGGATGGCATTCAACTATCGTACAGCCATTACAGCGCCTTCCATGACCACTTGCTGAACAGTGTGTCTAAGATGTGCAGGCTGACCGGGTTGCCTCCAAACACGTCTCCGACGAGTGTCTGGTTGAAGGTATATGCGACACTCATCGGTGAAGAGACCGTGATGCCAATCCTGAGTGGTCCATTTGGCATGTTGTTGGGCCCATCTGTACCACGCTGCATAGTGTTGTGGTTGCGAAGATTGACCTCACCATGGACGTCGCGAGTGAACTTGCGCATCATGCAACCTACTTGCGCACAGTTTGAGTCGGAACACGACGTCCTGTGGATGCACGAAAAGCATTATTCAACATGGTGGCGTTGCTGTCAGGATTCCTCCGAGCCATAATCCGCAGGTAGTGGTCAGCCAGTGCAGGCTTCTGCGCGGCCTGAGCGAGCCATGTCATCGACAGTTCCTGTGTCTCTGTATCTCCACCATGTCCGAACATCACCACTTTGGTTCACTCCGAGACGCCTGGGCACTTCCCTTGTTGAGAACTCTACCTGGCATAAAGTAACAACGTGGACGCAATCGAACCATGGTATGGACCTTCTGGGCATGATTGAACTACAGACAACAAGAGCTGTGTACCTCCTTCCTGGTGGAATGACTGGAACTGATCTGCTGTCTGACCCCCTCCATCTAAGAGGCCCTGCTCATGCATGGTTGTTTACATCTTTGGGCGAGTTTAGTGACACCTCCGAACAGTCAAAGGGACTGTGTCTTTGATAGAATATCCACAGTCAACGTCTATCTCCAGGAGTTCTGGGAACCAGGATGATGCAAAACCTTTTTTGGTGTGTGTATATACGTTTCTGTGACAGCGTCACAGCTGCATATTTGCCTCAGTGCAGATGCACTAATATCGACCAAACTTGTACGAGAATCAACAGTTTGTGAGTAGGGGTTAATGGAGAAGGGGCGGTGCAGTGCAGCGAGTTATACATCGGAAATTTCGGTCGATCAGGGACGGAATTCGGCTGGCTGAAGCAGTTAAGGCAACTGCTCATGAGAAGCATGGGTTTGTGTCCTAGTCCAGTAAAAATTTTCAACTTTCGCCATTGAATTCCCGCAGTAACCCGCGTAGCTTGAAATCACCAGTTTTCCACCCACTCTTTATTTCCCATTCGTCCGTTTCATATACAATGTGTAAAACAGCCACATCATCATGAGTGGGTCCCACAGAACAAGTACTGCTCATACCTATACACAAATGTAGTATGGTTTTTGTGTAAGTTATCTCTAATATACATAACAAATACTTACAAAGATAAGTAAACTACACATGTATATTAAGGAAGAAGATGCTGGAACTGCCTCCCTCATCAAGCATTTCTAACATGTTAGGAAATTCCACTTTACATTCTGCCATTCCTTCCGAGAAATAGCAGCAATTTCTTGGTGAATGCTAGTTTTAAGCTCATCTAATGTGTGTAGAGTAGATTTGTAGACTTCCTCTTTTAATACCCCCTACCCCAGAGATGAAAATAGCAGGAGCTTAAATTGGGTAAATGGGATGATTTGGGGGAGGAGACCAAACTGCGAGGTCATCGGTCTCATCGGATTAGGGTAGCACGGGGAGAGAATTGACTGTGCGCTTTCAAATAAACCATCCTGGCATTTGCCTGAAGCGATTTGGGGAAATCACGGAAAACCTAAATCAGGATGGCCGGCTGCAGTATTGAACCGTCGTCCTCCCGAATGCAACTCCGGTGTGCTAACCACTGCACCACCTCTCTTGGTAAATTGGGTAAATATGGAGGCTATTTGTTACTAACTATAACTCTCTTGAAACACACCATTAATTTCCCGTAATGAAAGACTGACTATGCGCCATTGCAGAGTCCTGCTCAAAAGTCAAGAAAGCACGTTCTCTTTGAGTTAATTAGCCAGAATAAGACCGCAAAATGTTTTCCACGTATCTCCACGGTTAATTGGTTCGTGAAAAAAAAAAAAGAAAAAAAGAAAAAAAAGAAAAAAGAAAAAAGAAAAAAAAAAAGAAAAAAAAGAAAAAAAAGCCTATCTTTCACCGTTAATAGCGCACTACATTCGTACTTTTTGATCATAAAGGAGTGACTTGCGTATTACGTTACGCTTTCCTGAATTCTAAAAACTGTTACGTCGTGAAGTAACGTATCTACTTAGGTGGAACCATTATTTGACTGAAAAAGTTAGGTGAAGGTTAATTGCTCCTTCATGTATCCTTTCAAAACCCATTCACAAACCATAACCTTTTTGTAGGGTTGCCAGGTTTAAGTTCTTGCACTGCAGTTATTTTACAGGGCTGCAACTTCATTAACTTTGTAGCCGTTTGAACAGAGCCATAGGAAATTCCCACTAGCTGACAAAATCATCAAACTGATTTTTTAGGCCTTTCCAGAGAATGCCCGTTGTTATCCGGAGTTTCTCCTGTGAATACTGTCTGTTTCCTGTCAAGAACTGCATTTATCAGAATTTATCAAATTTATTTACCAATCGACGAATTGTACTTCAGTTAGGAATTTGAATATCATGAAATTTCTCTTGAAATAATCTGCTTACTGCATGTGCTGATTCCGTATGCAAGCCATACGTGAATACTCACATTTCACCATTTCATCTGAAACACTTTCACTCACTGCACTGTATTGCGCGGCCTAATAAACACTTGCTACCAGCACAAGATTTCTACACAAAAGACCTCGCAGTTGTGGGGAAGCCCTGCACCCATCTGGCTGCTGGTGGGGGCAAAATGTCCGCCAACAGGCGATTGTCTTCGGGGCTCATTACCTTGCATATACTTGCAACTGAACATTACTTTTATGACTGCAATATATTTTTATACAGGCCAAAGTCGTAAGCGTGCTCCGGGTATGGGGCATATTTATGCACCTATGGGCGCTTGTTTACATATATCATGCAGTGGAACACAATAACGAGTAAACAAAACACACTACCAAGCTTTTCGGAATTTGTTTTGTTGACAGTAAGCGAAATTACAATTTTACTCCAATTGGCACGGCGAAACAACAATTTTACAGACAGTAAACATTTTTTTTGTCGAACTTCCGCCTGTTAGCATAATGTGGCCTACTTAACTTCAGTGTTAATTAAAGGCCTGTTCATCATCACTGTCCGAGTTGCGACTCATGCACACAATAAACGTGGTTTCCTGTGGCACAATCGCCAGCAGCTTACATTTTACATCTATGGCATTGGACTCATTCTTGGTTTGGTTTTGATTTTGATTTATTGTATCGTTTCAAGCAGTAAATAGGAAGGAAATTTTCATTCTCTTTATCAAACTGCTGCAGCTTCTAAGGACAAGGAAGAAGAACTGAATGGGACATTCACTGAGACGGGAATGCTTGCTAAAAGACACTTTGGAAAGACTAGTTTGTGGGGGGATATTCAGAGGAAGGGTGACACACAAGAGGACAGACGACATAAAGGGGGAACAGCAATTACGTGGACCTGAATAGGATGGTAGAGGACAGAAAAGCACGGAGAGTTACCATGTGTAAACTTGCCTTTAGGCGGAACACTAATGACGAAGTTGTTCTTGATTTTGCCAGTTTCTGATCCTTATCAGTCCTTGCTCTCATAACATTAATTCATCCAGCTTGAGATTTGTTAGGTTCAAATAGCTTTTTTAGCAATTTGTACCCATTATTCTCATGTGCCTTCGTTGCTTTAGGTGTTTTCCAACTACTGTTGTCTTAAGTCACCTTGACTGGGATATCGGAAATGATGGCAATGTAAAACAGTGTGTAAATGTGCTCCATCGCAATGTTTGAATTACGTGGTTTCGAAACTACAGTAATAACTTTCAGGCTTTAAAATTGTATAAATTTACTTTGTAAAATAGAATAATTTCCTATAAACAAAAATATGTTTATTTTCAGTTCCAAAAGTTATGCTCTCTAGGAACTTTGATATTTGAGTAACAAGACTTACCCAACTTGCACAAAAACACAACCCTGTCCTTCGGGCTAAGACGTTCACTCAACTGATGCCATGAAGTTTGTGAGAGCCCTTAGTAGAGGACAGTACTAATTTTACACTGCTGAGACTCAGCACAACCAAGAGCTCTTTACAGAGCGTATCTTTTCTATCGCAAGACGAGTACTTTTATGATATTGTGTAAATCGAATGAAGATCTTTGCTTGTTTCATTATAAAGTATGAATGGCTGCGTGAAAAGGAAAAAGTCGATATAACGTTTATTGATATTTTGTCAAGATAATTATGCAATTAATATAAAAACATTTCAACTTATCTCACACGTGTATCATCATCATCATCATCATCATCATCATCATCATCATCATTAAAATCCCCTTGAGCTGAATATGGAGGAAAAATTATGTGGTGTGTGTTTCAAGAAAAGTTTGAGGTTGATACCAGGTTTTATCAATATTCTTTAAGCACTGTACAAATTGACAGTGCACCTTCTTTATGAGCCCACCTACTTAACAGTAAACTTAATAAGCAGTTGTGAAAAGTATTTTATGTATTCCTCCATACGTGTTTTAAGCTCCCACAAATTAAAAGTTTCTAAATATATGGAAAAATAACATTTGATCACCGATATAGGTACATTTTGGGTCACACATTCTTAAACTTTGCACCAGGTTGAAGTTATTACAGAAATACACTACTACATATAAATAGATAGATAATAACTTGTTTAAAGCTATGCGCTGGAGATTTGTTTCTCTGCTTTCACGAACAGTGCAATGTGGCTTGTTCCCCTCTGCACTTTTGAAGTACAGACTATGCAATTGGCACGCTGCTAACAAAATGCAGAAATCCAGGTTCGAAGTTGGAATCACGATCCGATGCAGAATTTAAATCGTTAAAATAGTTCAGCTGAAGAGCAGAAGAGTGTCATCTCTGAATGTTAGGACACAACGAGTGTGCAATAAAATAAACATATTTCTTGAAATTTGTCTGCTAACTTCTCAGTCGTCAAGAATCTCCGCCAAAGAGCCGCATTTATACTTTTTGTGCTTGACACTAACACCCGCAGCTAGTGAATTTCAGGCAAAATTACAGTGCACTTAGTTAATCTCATGTTTTATGGATCATTTGCATGATATATCGTAATTGTATGGAACGAATAATTTTATATTTATATCGCACATTAATTTGTAAACATGGATACACGCTGAATTTCTTAAAAAATATACAGATGTTAGTTAACTCCTGCCTACCACCTTTTACACATTACGATAACAGAAATTCTTCTACGGAACAGAAGGAGTTGTCGAGGAGAAACTTTTTCAGTTAGTTCTCAAATTTTACTTTGCTCTGTATCAAACGTTTTGTATCACTGGTTAAGTTTCCAAAAATTTTAATTTTACTTGCAGCGTTGTGTACTCCTTTTTGTGCTAAAGACAGCTTAGTGTGAAGTAATAAATTTAATTTTCCCTTCTGGTGTCTGCAAGATGATCGTGTTCGTGCACCAATTCTTATAGCACGTTTTTAAGCAACGAAGACTTACTTTCTTAATGATGATTGCAGTAGAACATTATTCCATATGACATTATTGATGAAAACATGCAAAATATATCTACTAACCGATTTCTCTCTTCCCAAGATTTGCAGTCATTCAAAGTGCAACTGTGGCTGAACCAAGTTGTTTTAAGTGTTCCAAAATGCGCTTTTTCCTAATTTAAATTTTCATCAATATTAGCACCTAGGAATTTTGCAGTTTTACCGTATTTCTTCTTCATTATCACATGTTACTCTTGAGACTGATGTAGTACCACTAGATGTGCAGAAGTGAATATGTTGTGTCTTTTAAAATTGAGGTCGATACCATTCGCAAAAAACAGGTCTATGATACTTTTAAGAACATTCTTCGCCATTTATTCCCTTTCTGTAGGGATGCTTGGAATAAACTATGCTGTATTTATATTTTGTGGATTGCCTGAGAATGGGACTCGCACACTATTGTGATACAACTACACACGAAGTGTTTGACCTCTTTATTTCCACACACAGACTCATACTGCAAAATTGAGCACAGAATGCATAAGAGAGAAAAGTAATAACTAGTTTACACACTGTGGTGTTATACAAAATGATTCACACTTCTCAAGTCTCAAACATTTGCACTTCATAACATACAATAAATTACAATAATACTCGCTCCGCTTTGACATTAGCAAACATTCTGACTGCTCGGTACATCTGTACATCTGGTAGTTCTTGTAGCAAAAAAAAAGGTTCAAATGGCTCTGAGTACTATGGGACTTAACATCTTAGGTCATCAGCCCCGTAGAACTTAGAGCTACTTAAACCTAACTAGCCTAAGGACATCACACACATCCATGCCCAAGGCAGGATTCGAACCTGCGACCGTAGTTTTTGTAGCCTACTACTTCTCTGAATAGTGCCATAACGAAATATACTAAACAAGTTGAGTATTCATGTGTAATAATAGTAATTAAAAAACGCTTTCGCAACTTTTGATAGAGGGAGACAAGTGAGCGAAGGTAATGTAAGAACTTTGATGCTCGGTCTTTGGAAAGAGGTATGACAACGGACTCAAAAATGTGAACAAGGCAAGATAAATAATGTGAGTAAATAACGGGTAAAGAGGAAAAATGGGAACCACACAGGGATACAGCTGCAAACAATATAGAAGAAAGACGGAATGAAATGCTATGTTGCAAGGGTTGTGTAGACTACGATGATGGGGGGAAAGGGGGGGAGGGGCACTACGAATTGGTATCTTCGCTAGCTGCGGAAACTTAACTCGGCCGTCATACTTTATGAAGTGGGGTAATTCACTGGTATATTTATGACCAAAAAATTTTCTTATGTTTACCGTTAGTGCGCACTTTAACTGGTTAGTAAATCTAGAAATTTTAATGGGACACCATTTCGCTGAAGGCGCCGACAACAAAGAGCTCGGAAAAAGGCGTGTATTTAGTCCTTATCAGTAATCAGGACAAACTTTAGAAAGTGGAAGAGACATCTGACAGGGAGAAGATATGGAAATAAAAGGAGAAATAGCCGAGGAATCCGAAAGAAGAGGAAAAGAAAGTCACTGGAAACAGCAAAATAGGTCGACCAAGAAAGAATAAGAGACTTTCTTCAGCAGCAGGCAGTGAAAATTAGCGAATGAGAGGAAGAGGAGACAAGGGACGCTTAGAAATGAAATGAGAAGATTCAACGATGTAAGAGAATATCACTTTTCAAGGACAGAGATCACTTGAGCTTTTGATGGGAAATATGTGAGAAATTAGTCCCTTTTCTTAGAACTTTTTGCCTTCGTCTTTTTCGGGACTGGCTTCCGAAATAACCTCAGGAGATACCTCAGTACCAGAAGCAGTGCTACCAACACACCGACGACAACGAGCACAATGAAGGCGATGACGTCGAGAAGCAGGTACTGGTACCAGGTGAGGTCCAGGGCCGCCGAGCGCAGGTGGGGGGCCCCTCTGTGCCTCAGCACGTACTCTACCCAGTAGGCGGCTTCCTCCTTCAGCGGCCTCGGGTTGTCTCGCAATACTCGAGAGCGTTGCTGTGCCGTTTCTCGGTAACTGGAAGGTAAGAATTATTGTGTGAGCTTAGTCAGTGCTAAGGCAGTAACAGGTAGGTTTCTCGTATTCAGAGCTGTGTATGAGTGTAGCAATTCTACTGGTTTCTATAGCCACATCGGCAAACTGCAATACAGCGTTGAGACACTGCACTGACTATCAACAGCCACATTCCGTTAAGAATGAATGCGCAAACTGCGATCATGGTTCCTCATCAGCTGTACAACATTTCAGAACAAATGAAAACGTGTGTCAGACTGGAACTCGAACCCAGATAACCCACTTGTCGTGAGTGGTCGCCTTAATCACTTTGGCCATCCGAGCGCGCTTCAAGGAGAGACCCAAATGTCTTTGTCCTGGTGTGTGTTCTCCATTGTGCTCAGGCTATATTACAGTGATTCCTGCACGAGAGAAAACAGACCTCACTCTGTGCAGGAATCATGGCAATATACACTCAGATTACGAAATATACGGAGCCAGTAACTGTTCTCAAAGAACAGTTCCCTCTTACGGGAATCGCCAAAGCGTGCGCGAGTAATGAGTGTATGGGCAAATGTCTATAAGGTACATTACATAGGTAGAATTGTGGACAGTTGGGAATGTGAGTCTCACGGGAAGCGTGCAAGGGATAAGACCCTGCAGTCGCGCTATTCATCTGTGTCCTCGGTGGCTCAGATGGATAGAACGTCTGCCATGTAAGCAGGAGATCCTGGGTTCGAGTCCCGGTCGGGGCACACATTTTCAGCTGTCCACATCGAGGTATATCAACAACACCTGTCGGCAGCTGAAGATTTCAGTTAGTCATCATTTATTCAGATTACGAAAGTCATGTGATGGCGATATGCATACATACAGATAGCGGTAGTATCTCTTACCCAAGGTAGAGGGGCGTTTGAAAAGTCAGTGCAAAAATAAAAACCACTTCCGCGTTTGGGGTAAACCTCTTAAATTTCGACATAGTCCCCTTTTAGACTTATACAGGTCGTCCAACGCTGTTCTAAGTTGTTAATCCCTTCCGAATAAAAGGAATTGTCCAAGTCTGCAAAATAGCTATTAGTTGCTGCAATCACCTCCTCATTTGAATAAAATCTGTGTCCCGCCAGCCATTTCTTCAGTTTGGGGAACAAATACAGTCCGAGGGAGCTAAATCTGGAGAATAGGGTGGATGTGACTTTTTTGCGGTCTAATCGCCGGCGTTTTTCTTGCAGCTCGGTTTTCAAACGGTCCAATCACGATGAATAATATGCACCTGTAATAGTTCTACCCTTTTCCATATAGTCGATGAGGATTTTGCTATGCGAATCCCAAAAGACAGTCGCCATAACCTTTCCGGCCGAAGGAATGGTCTTCGCAATTTTTGGTGCAGATTCTCCCTTGGTAGCTCACTGTTTATATTTTTCTTCGGTCTCAGGAGTATAGTAATGTATCCATGTTACATCCACAGTGACGAAATGACGCTTAAAGTCCTGCGGATTCTTCCTGAACAGCTGCAAACCATCCTTGTAACACTTCACATGATTATGTTTTTGTTCAAGCGTGATCAATCGCGGAACCCATATTGTGGATAGCTTTCTCATTTCCAAATGTTTATGCAAAATATTATGAACCCGTTCATTCGAGATGCCCACAGCAATAGCAATCTCATACACCTTAATTCTTCTGTCATCTATCACCATATCATGGATTTTATCAATGATTTCTGGAGTCGTAACCTCCACAGGGCGTCCAGAAAGTTCAGCATCACTTGTGCCCAAATGGCCACTCCGAAAATTTTGAAATTACTTATAAACTGTTCTAATGGAAGGTGCAGAGTCGCCGTAATGATTATCAAGCTTCTCTTTAGTCTCCTGAGGAGTTTTGCCTTTCATTAAGTAATATTTAATCACCACACGAAATTCTTTTTCGTTCATTTTTTGACAGTCACTCGACTTCCTTCATTCACACGAATGCCAAACACAAATAAATAGACAAATATGGCTGAAACTTGGTGTGCACTCGTTCCGAAGGTGGTTCTAACTAAACATGACCTCGAGACGCGCCGGTGGTGCCATCTCTCGGACTTTGCACTGACTTTTCAAACGCCTCTCGTATAAAAGGGTAATGCATTGGCAGAGCTTAGGTGATTCATGCGAGAAGGTTTCCGATATGATTATGGCCGCACGAAGGGATTAACAAACTTTGAACGTGGTTCTACAACGTCAAGAATCTGTCGAGAATACAAAATCTCATGCATTATCTCTCACCATGGAAGAACCCTGGAGATACTAAAAGGTATCAGATAGATTATATAATGGTAAGACAGAGATTTAGGAACCAGGTTTTAAATTGTAAGACATTTCCAGGGGTAGATGTGGACTCTGACCACAATCTATTGGTTATGACCTGTAGATTAAAACTGAAGAAACTGCAAAAAGGTGGGAATTTAAGGAGATGGGACCTGGATAAACTGAAAGAACCAGAGGTTGTACAGAGTTTCAGGGAGAACATAAGGGAACAATTGACAGGAATGGGGGAAGAAATACAGTAGAAGAAGAATGGGTAGCTTTGAGGGATGAAGTAGTGAAGGCAGCAGAGGATCAAGTAGGTAAAAAGACGAGGGCTAGTAGAAATCCTTGGAAAACAGAAGACCACAACAACAACAACAACATGGACAACGCAGTGGCCGATGGTCTTCACTTAACGACCGAGAGCAGCGGCGTTTGCGTACAGTTGTTACTGCTAGCATACAAACAACACTGCGTGAAACAACCGCGGAAGTCAATGTGGAACGGACAATGAACGTATCCATTAGGACAGTGCGGCGAAATTTTGCTTTAATGGACTATGGCAGCAGACGACCGACGCGAGTGCCTTTGCTAACAGCACATCACCTGCAGCGCCTCTCCTGGCCTCGTGGACCACATCGACTGTACGCTAGACGACCAGGAAACGGTGGCGTAGTCGGATGAGTCCTGATATCAGCTGACAGAAGGGCTCGAGTGCGGCCGAGACCCCACGAAGCCACGGATCAAGGTCGTCAACATGGCACTGTGCAAGCTCCATAATGGTGCGGGCCGTGTCTACATGGGATGGACTGGGTCTCTGGTACATTGGCTGGGAACAGCTGCGTTCGGCTACTTTAAGAATATTTGCTACCATTCACGGACTACATGTTCCCAAACAACGATGCAATTATTATGGATGACAATGCGCTATGCAACTGCGCCACAGTTGTTCGCCATTTGCTTGAACATTCTGAACAGTTCGAACGAATGATTTGGCCACCCAGAACACCCGACACGAATCCCATCGAAAATTTATGGGACATAATCGAGAGACCAGTTCGTGCACAAAATCCTGCAACGGCATCACTTTCGCAATTATGGATGTCTACAGAGGCAGCATGACTTCGTATTTCTGCAGGGGACGGACTTCCAACGGCTTGTTGAGCCCATGACACGTCGAGCCGCTTCACTCCGCCACGCAAAAGGAGGTCCAACACGATACTGAGAGGTCTCCCCCGGCGTTTGTCCTCTCAGGGCAGTGCGAGCACAAGGGAGAGTAGACACCAGGACAAACGAAGGTTTAAGTCGGTGCTGGAAGCATGTGCAGATAGCTCAGCTTGTTCGGTCAGAGACTTGGCGTGTCGCTGCAGTAAAAAAAAAACTGAGTGAAAAGACTAACAACGAACTTCAATGGATGTCATATGACGTTCACTTCGACCAAATACAACGAACAAAACGCAAAAAACAAAAAGAGGTTAAGGCGACCGCTTGCGACATTCGGGAAATCTGGGTTCGAGTCACTGTCTGGCACAAATTTTTTTTTGTTCTGAAATATTTCACAGCTGATGAGGGTCCATACTTTTGGATTTGGAGGTTCATTCTCCTATGGGTAAAGATAATCTGCTACGTCCTGGGGAGAATATTGCGACTGACAGCTTCGAACATAACCGTCCAACATCAATACACTAACGCTCAAAAGCTAAGCATTATAGGGAAGAAAATGATGTGACAAAATGAAAAGGCAAGAAATCACTGTAAACCGTTTTGATCCTGACGGGCAATAGAGCACTGATAAGGTTCATGAAGGACAGAAACATTCCCAGTCGAATTTTTCAACTCTTAATAAATGCTATATTCTGCACTAGTTATTAGTTTCAATGTTAGGTCACCTCAAAGAGAACGTTGCTGTTATGTTGGTGTACCTAGCATCCGCACTGATCAGTAGCACAGAATACAGTCTTTATTCCAGTTCCACAGACCGAGTGGATGTTTCCGACTTTCACTGCCAGTAAATGACTCGGGAAATTTACTTCCAAACTAGAGTTTTGTTACCAGAATAGGAAGTAACTAGGAAGTAAATAGGAAATAACTATCCTTCGTCTCGGATTAGTAAGTGATTCAAGCTTACTATGAAAATCATTGCCTCGTGCCTAAGTTGTGATAAATGAAAATTTATATCCCTTTGGAAATCGAAACTGGATAATTCTGGGTTTCACAAGCAATCGCCTTGTTTATTGCGGTTTCAGTCCGAAGAAGTCTACCCAGCGAAAATCTCTATCCCTGCATAAATATTGCAACGTAGGATTCATTTGAATCTGCTTATTATAGTAAGCCTTGGGTCACCCGCTACGTTTTTTGCCACCCACCCTACCACCACCACCACCACCACCACCACCACCACCACCACCACCACCACCACCACCACCACTCACAAGCGCACTTACTTCCATAAGCAAACTAACGACGAGTCCTATTAATGGATCCTTTCTATATGTCAGTTTGTGCCGTAACTTTCTTTTCTCTCCAATTCGACTTAGCACATCATTACTCATCCTATTTACCCACCTAATTTTCAGCATTGTCCCATTGCACTGTAGAACAAAGGCCTCTGTTCACGTCTTGCCTGAGCTGTTGACCGTCCACATTTCAGTTCTGTTCAAGCTCCAGGCAAGAACTTCCAGAGCAGACTCTCTAACAATTAAACTTACATTTCATGTTAACAGGTTGTTCTATTTTTAAGAAATGTTATTCTTGCTATAGCCACTCTGCCTTTTATGTCCTCTCTACTTCAGCCATCGAGGGTTATCACTCCCGAGTAGGTAATTCATATCCTACTTTCGGTGTCTCATTTCCTAATCTAATTTTCTCATCATCGTACGGCTGAATTCGGCTACAATCCATTGTCTTTGTTTTGTTGATCTTCACCTTATAATCTCTTTTTCGAGAGACTAACAATTCCATTCAACGACTCTCCCTAGTCCTTTGCCGTCTCGGACAGACAACATTCTCGTCGGATCTCATGGTTTCAACTTCTTCTCCTTGAAGTATCATTCCTTTCGAAACTTCATTCTTGGTTTGTTCAATTGTGTGTGAAATCTGATGGGACTTAAGGGGAGCCGGAGGTGCCTATGCTGCCCATGTTAAAATCACTAAGTTTGAGGAACATTTATGAATAAACTACCAAATAGAAAAATTTGAATTTTTTTACATATAGAGTGGTTTAGTATTGCAGTTATGACAGAGGGATTTTGGAGTATCTTTTCAAGTTTCCTTCCAATTATTTTTTTATTAATGACCCAATTTTTTTTACAAATAATTGCTTTATAATTAAACTGAAATGAAACTACTGAACATATTGCCAAATGGCTGTGTTACAATGTAAGTTTGACCACTAGGAGTTCTGTATAAAAATTTCATCTCTCTAGCTTGAGTGGATTTTGAGAAAATGTGCCTTATATTCGAAAAATTCTAGTTTATGGGAAATGGCTATCAAAGTTTCTCAATACATTCCTGCACTATAGGATGGATTATCAGGGTCTTCTTCTTCATCCTCCAAAAGCTTCCTCTTCTTTTCTGGCCGGTTGTTCCATCATACTTCATATGCCTTTCTCTTCTTTCTGCTCCTCTTATCCTTTCTCTGTCAATATTTCTTAGTGCTCGTACAGTGTTCACCCCAGCTGTAAATCCTAATGCCTTCAGAACTTCACACTTCACACTGTTCCTTGGTTGTAGGTTGCTATTGCATCATAAATCCCAAAGTGCAGTGTTTTTATGCTTGCAAACACCCTTTCAGGAATCACTTTCCAAATCAAATTGTCTACGTTCTCATTAGGATTCTGCGTCTTTCCGTGTAGACATTTGTGTAACAATTCTTGCTGTGCTAAGTCATGAAAAATTGGTTTTATTGCATTTATGACAGCCGCTGGCAAACCATTTTTGTGATCATAGTCCTTTTTTCCATTGTATTTGCACCAGGAATCTTTTGGGCACACGCTGTGTTGAGGGTATTCATTGGAAGAGGCAGCATGAAGGAACAATGCCCACACTGCTTTTTGCATGTCACTAACATTACTAGGATTTTGCCTTATAGCATACCCATAGTATCTCTGTAGACGTTCAATCACCTCATCAGTAAGCCTGCCTCTCCCTCCTATTGTCTTTCCATCACTGAGCTTACTTGAACCCAAAGTTTGTTTGAGCCTTCGAAGCCGTGCGCCCATACGCTTTTGCACATGCCCAATGCACTCCAACTTTTCAACTACAAATTCATTTACATATGGTGTCAGTTCCTCCATAGTCTTGAAACCTTTGGAGTCACCATCCCCAAGGTAGTATTTGTACCTAACGTTGTATCTGGGAACTGAACGTTCAAAAATTTGTTTCACTCCATCCACTTCCATTGCTCCACTAAAATTTGCCTCACAGGTTCCACTGTGCTCTCCTTTGATTATATTTTTGCACCTACAATGTTTTGATAATATTGCAACATCTATCACTTTTGCGCTATTACCACAAGTAGCAATTACAACCCCATTCAGGGATTTATGACCACTCTTTTGCCAGGAGCCATCTAATGCCACTACCAAATCACTAGAACCACCGTTCATTTCTACAGGATCCTCCACTGCTTCCTCCATGGTTTTCAAAGCCACATCTGCACCAGAGGATCCTACCAGTTCACAGTAGTACCCAAATTTGCTTGGAGGCGATGGCAAGTTCATAATACCACAAAACAGTTTACCAGCAGCAGACCCATTTCCAATGGATCGAAGACCATACACAAGTCGAACATTCACATCAAACACTCTAGATCGTCCATTTTCACCAACGAGACTGGCATGTGAATTGTAGAAAGTCACTTGATACTTGCAACATGCACAGATTATCTTCATCTCACAAGCTAAACCAAAGTGCTTTGTTATCTCTAGTCCCACTCCTACACTTGAACACATTTTGCACAGAACACTCTTTCAGCACAGAAGATAATAATTCAATATTCAGTACTTCGTTAATATCACCACCGTCACTAACATATTCACGAAATCTGTCACGTCCACCAGTCAGCTTCTTGCAAGAAGATGTCACAGGGCTATGGCCGGACATGTGTTGCTTAGCAGAAGAACGCACTGTTTCAGTAATTGTAGTATCGCAACTTCGTATTAGTGTTAATTTTCTTTTCCCTACGTTCTTCCTCTTCTTATATACACGGTTACTAAAACGTTGCATCGTAACCACAACAACGCTTTACACAAGAAGTATAATACTACCAACAACAGGCGCAACACTGAACTAATTCGAAACAGTAAACAGCAGAGAGACAATGTTCCGCGCTCTTAGCGCTTCATTTGTCACAGAAAACAATGTAGCCAACCCTTGCACACTCGCTGTATGCGTAACAGGCCGAGACAATCCCAAGCAGTTTGCCAGGATGTCACGAGAGGGTGTTAGATGCATTCAGCGGCCGCCCATTACCTCTGCAGGCGTGGGGGAAAATGGTAATAACTCCACTTCTAGGGCGAATAGAACAATAATTCAAAGTTTACATTAAAGAAGAATGTTTCAATTAACTTTCGGTAGCAAAAAAAAAAAAAAACTCCGGCTCCCCTTAACTACTAAGGTCATCAGTCCCTAAGCTTACACACTACGTAAGCTACATTATCCTAAGGACAAACACACACATCCATGCCCGAGGGAGGACTCGAACCTCCGCCGGGACCAGCCGTACAGTCCATGACTGCAGCGCCTGAGACCGCTCGGCTAATCACGTGCGGCTCATTCTTGGTTTCCTTTACTACTTGCGAATGAGTGCGAATAGTATCGCTTATCTGGATTTGTAACATAATTTTTACAGTAGGGACTATGTAGTGGCAGAAAAGAACACACAGCAGTTGTGTTTTTTTTAGTTCCCTAAGGGCCAAGGGCTGTGTACATTACGGGACATCTTATTTACCATTGTCTTATAAAGTTCAGATAATTACTGAAGAATGTTTTCTTTTAAGAACAAAAAATGGTTGGCATGCAGCAGAACACCTGGCGTTTTGCCGGCCGGAGTGGCAGAGCGGTTCTAGGCTCTACAGTCTGGAACCGCGCGACCGCTACGGTCGCAGGTTCGAATCCTGCCTTGGGCATGGATGTGTGTGACGTCCTTAGGTTAGTTAGGTTTAAGTAGTTCTAAGTTCTAGGGGACTGATGACCTCAGAAGTTAAGTCCCATAGTGCTCAGAGCCACTTTTCAACCTGGCGTTTTGCAGAAAGACGTCGTTTATCAACCCAATAACGCGAAGTTTCTGTCACTACACTTCCAGGCAAATCTGTGAATATGAAACGTAGCAGAATTATATGGAACGCAATAGCTCTGATATTCAGAGTACCAAATAAGCCATCATTACTGCAACTGAAGGGAAAACCACACTGAGGCGACAATAAAACTTAAAATGCAATGAAGCTTTTTTCCGACACTGAAGAAATCAGTTCCAAAATTGTTGCTCTATCGAGCTATAGGCGACAGGAATCTTCAACATATTAGGTTTTGACGCAAAAGAAACTTAATTTGCAAAACATTTCGCGTATTCGAAAGTCGAGTGCAATGTAAGAATGTGCGAATCATTAGACTCCATAGAAAATTGTTACGTGTCAAGGAAGTGTTTCACAATAAGAACAGATAACATCAGAAATATGTGTCGCTCATGCCTGAAATACACTGATGATCCAAAACATTATGACCACCTGCTTAACAGCTTCTTTGTCCGTCTTCGTAACGAAATACAGGACTGATTCTGCGTATCAGGGATCCGATAGTCTGTTGCTAGGCTTGCGGAGGTATGTGGCATTATACATTCACCTCTGCTTAGAGGTGAATTGTGTTTTGACAGTCTTACTATTCGCGCCGGCTCATGAACTAACTGATTGAAATAATTTGCAGAGAATGCATTTAGCTCAATTTCGGATGATGTTTTATGCGTACCTCTGTATTTAAACATGTATTTTCGCCAACATATCGAGGTAAATTAAAGTCTCCACCAACCATAATTGTATGAGTCGGATAAGATTCAAATGGCTCTGAGCACTATGCGACTTAACATCTGAGGTCATCAGTCGCCTAGAACTTAGAACTAATTAAACCTAACTAACCTAAGGACATCACACACATCCATGCCCGAGGCAGGATTCGAACCTGCGACCGTAGCGGTCTTGCTGTTCCAGACTGCAGCGCCTTTAACCGCACGGTCACTTTGGCCGCCAGTCGGATAAGTTTATCTTTGAATCTCTCAGCAATTGCATCATCTGAGTTGGGACGTCGGTAAAAGGATCCAATTATTTTATTCAGGTTTCTAAGAATGACCTCTGCCCATACTAACTCACAGGAACTATCTACTTCATTTTCGCAACAAGATAAACTACTTCTAACAGCAACAAAAACGCCACTGCAAACTGTGTTTAGCCTATCCTTTCGGAACGTGGGTTCTTCGCAAAAATTTCAGCTGAACTTATCTGCGGCTTTAGCAGGCTTTCAGTGCTTATAACGATTTGAGCATTAGTTCTTGGAGCTTTGGTACTTTCCCAACATAACTACGAGACTTTACAACGGTTACACCGATGGCTCCTATACCTACGTTCTTCCTGTGTTCGACCTGCACCCTTAGTGACTGAAGCCCTTTTTGTATTTCCCCGAGAAACTCTAGCCTAACAAGCTGGCCAGTGCACACCACACAGCCTCTGCTACTCATATAGCCGCGCCCTGCATGTAGTGGACTCCTGATCTATTCACCGGAACCCGTAAGCCAACCACTCCATGGCGCAGACTACACAGTCGCAGAACCGTCTGAGCCTCTGATTCAGACCCTCCATTTGGCTCTGTACCAGAGGCCCGCAATCGATCCTGTCGACCATGCTTTCATCTCGAAAGCAAGACTGGCACCCTTTACCACTTCTGTTAACCCCTCGAAACCAGAGAGAACCTCTTTCAATCCAACGCCACACACATCATTGGTACCGACGTGATCCACCACCTGCAGTTGGCAGCACCCTGTGTTCTTCAGCTCATCCCAAAGGACCCGTTCCACGTCTGTAATGACTCCACCCGGTATGCACACGGTGTGCACATTGGCTTTCTTCCCCTCCTTGACAGCCATGATCGTAAGGGACACCATAACGCGCATAAAATTTCACTATCATTCCTGCTAATTTACTACTGCTTTGAACGCAAAAATATTTTAGCTATTTCGTTAATTAGCCAGAAAAATAACTAAAAACAAGCATAAATTTTATGGCTGGCTTTCTCGCCACTAGCGGCGCTAGTGCCCTTCCAACTGTCGGACAGTAACAATTGCCACAGCAGTGAGGATCGCGACTGTATGTGTTACCCTTCGTGCACACATTGGTGACAGAGATGGCACCAAAAAATGGCTCTGAGCACTATGGGACTCAACTGCCGAGGTCATAGTCCCCTAGAACTTAGAACTAGTTAAACCTAACTAACCTAAGGACATCACAAACATCCATGCCCGAGGCAGGATTCGAACCTGCGACCGTAGCGGTCTTGCGGTTCCAGACTGCAGCGCCTTTAACCGCGCGGCCACTTCGGCCGGCAGAGATGGCACCAACATTGGCCAATATTTATGGGACAGTGCCCACACAATGGAGCAACATTCAGTGGAATTCCCATAGACCCAACGTAAACTTGTCTTACGCAAAGACAGAGACTAGAGCATTTGCACATGTGAGGGTGAATAATGTTCCTCCACTGTTCTTGAGACATTTAGAAAAACTGAACTTGGAAATAAATACGACGACGAACGAACGAACAATCTCGGTTCCAAACCCATTTAATCAATCCACATATTGGAACAACGCTTTGGCGCCGAAGTTGGATCCAGCCTTAGATTGTGTCTTTACTCAAACTTCCATTGTCACTGATGTTTCTTCCTACAGTTATCTAACATTACAGCCAGAGGCTCTCCCATCGATTTTAGGGAAATAGTAACACTGAAGGTTCAAATGGCTCTAAGCATTATGGGACTTAACATCTGAGGTCATCAGTCCCCTAGATTTAGAACTACTTACACCTAACTAACCTAAGGACATCACACACATCCATGCCCAAGGCAAGAATCGAACCTGCGATCGTAGCAGCAGCGCAGTTCCAGACTGAAGCGCCAAGAATCGCTCGGCCACAGCGGCTGGCCTTCATCACAAAGGAATGCGTTTGGTGGAGAACAGCGATTCTAGTGAGGATACAGGTCACACATGAAGAAATCCACTGACATAGGCGACAAATGGCAGATGCTTATTACCAGATGCATGGGAACGAAGCATCTGGGAAACGCCGAACCTTGTACGCTGCCCGCATTCTGCTGCCATGAACGTCTATGGAAAGCGATTGAGGGACAATGCATCCACGAGTAGGCGATAAGGTTAGACGTCCACGCGTCGTCATAGAACGTGGTGGTCAGAGGCTTGCCGGCTCTGTAAAGCAGGATAGGCGGCGATTTGTGGCAGATCTGACGATAGCGTTAAATGCTAGTGCATCCAGAAGCATTTCAGAGCACAATGTATAACTCATGTCGTCGAAACGGAAATTTACAACAGACGAATGTCGGAGAATTGCGGATGTACTGTCCAGTGACATTAATGTCACCACCTGACAAAAGCCTGAATAACGACCACCTCCTGCAGCGCAGTCCGCTGTGAGGCGTACAGAAAGAGAACCAGCGAGGTTCTTGAAGGTAGCGGCAGAGATGTGGAGTCATGACAACTCCAGTGTCACCAACAGCTACGCTAGGCTTTCGGTTGAGAATCTGTGGTACGTACAGCCCGGTGGCTCCAGAGATTGTTGACTAGGTTTAAATTCGATGACTTTGGTTCACAAGGGTGTACGCTAAACTCATCCTGGTGGCCTTCGAAAGACGCACATACACTGCGAACTGTGTTACACTTTGCATTGTACTGCTGGTAGATGCCGTTGTGCTGAGGAAAAACACACTGTATGTTCCTGAAGTATAGATGCGTACTTGTGTTGATCCGAGAACGACGACATAACCCGGGGGACCCCGCGAAAACATTCCCCAGACCATAACGCTCCCTCCTCTGGCCTGGACTCTCCCCACGATTGTTGCAGGGTGTTCGCTTTCACACGTTTCACGCCGTACACGCCAACCGCCATCTTTCCGATGGCGCACAGAACGTGATTCATCTGTAAAGTCCACCTGTCGCCAGTCGGCGGACGTCCAGTTGTGGTAATGGCGTGCAAATTCCAGCCTTCGTCGCCGATGAACAGTAGTCACCAATGGTTCATGAACCAAGACTCCTGCTGTGTAGGCCCATACGCAGCAACATTCATTCACTGAACGGCCGTCGAGGAGACACTGTTGGTACTCCTTGGTTCATCTGGGTGGTCAGTTTCTCAACAGCTGCACACCTATTCGCCCGTACGCATCTTCGCAGCCATCGTTCAAACCTTTGGTGCACCACAGCTACGTCGGTGCTGGTTTTGGATAGCGGCATTTTGCCATTCACGATGCATCGTATACTTCGACCACGGCGGAACCCGAACAGTTTACAAACTTAGCTGTTTCGGAAATGCTCCCACCCTTGACCCGAAAGCTAATGATGCCCTTTTTGGACGTCAGATAAATCGCTCGGTATCCGTATTACGACTACGACTGCGTAGTTTTCCGCGTACCGGCATCGAATGTAGGCGGTGGTCACATTGATGTGACTTGACCGCGTATATGGACAGCAGGATTTACCAGTGTTTTTCGTACACCATCAGGTAGTTTAGAAACTCGTCCCTCGGAAAGAGGGAAGGGCTTTCTCTGGCTGGTTCTGTCCGTAAATCTCCGCTTTCAAGCCCTCGTGTGTAATATTTCCTGACACAGCCAATACATAAGTAGCCTCAGCACTTTCATTATTTACTAACAATACGAAATGTTAATTCTTCAATATACTAAAGCTACTATCACATCATCAACAGTCAGACCAGTATTTCATTTAGAATCGTGATTTCAAGAAGGCAAGATGTCTAAGTACGACGACAACATAGGAAAAAATGGGTATGTGAATCGTTGAGAAAACTGAATGGCATACTCCCTGTTAGTTTTGCTCTTTACGTCCGATGTCTCGTGCCTATTAGCAAAAATTATCGAACTTGTCAAGGGACAGAATAGAGCAAGAAAAATATGCCAATTAGAGACGAAATTGCACTTGAAAAAATTAGAAATAAATGAAATTTCTGACAATAGAAAGGTCATGTGAGTGGTATTTATTGTTGTACAAGGATGTGGTGAAAAGTAATTCCTCCTAATTTTTTATGCGAAAACTCTTACAGCTTGTTAAATAAAACGGACGTTATTAACATTGCATATCTTTATTTTTACATATTTATACAAATTTATTTCTCAACGTGGTTACCCTGGCGACGAACACGTTTCTCCTGACGAGAGAGAACTTTGTTGATATCGTCATTGTAGAATGGCGGTCTGCGCTGACGGAGCTACAACCGTGATTACTGTACTCACAGACATGGGCAGAAGCGACTGGAACAAGCTGTGGGAACCGAAGATCTGCTCAAGAAATGTTCGGTACAGGTTAATCCACCCATGTTTACCGAACTACAATGGTACTCTGAAATGTATGATATGAGACGTAACTTCGCTTTCAAATAGAACAAGAGCCAGTTTATGATGATGACCATCGTCGAAGTGAAATCCAACTACAGCTGCTACCAGAACAGCTCAATGGAATACACGTCATACCATCACCATACTGTGACTGTGGAAACAAACCGTCTACTACAGAAGCTCGATAAAATGCAACAAACTTCCTTCGGATGTTGATGTTCTTAACAACACTGAATATAAATAATAATTCTAGTTTGTTAAACTATGATGACTATTTGGTCATTTACTTACTTGAATGTTGTGTTAATGTCTATGACACTTCCGCTATAAATCATACAGCAAGTAAGGAAATCTAACACAGAGGACAATGAAATAAAATAAAGAAAAATCCAGCAACAACGAATGCAGTAGGGTGTTTACGTAGACAGAATTTAGATTCTGTGATCTGATATTGGACGGGCAAACTGGCATTTTCAGAATCGATATTTGAGTATTAACATGACCAATCAGAAGTTATATTGGCAAATCGGTTCACGCAAAATCGGATTTCGACGTTTATGTAAATACTGTGTGCGTCACTATGGATGATTCTTAATAGACTTGAAGCCATTAGGATGGACCTTCCAATCTTTTGTTGTGCCATACGCTGGGTGACAGCCCTCATCCCCACTGCTGAGATGATATGGATGTACGAGGAGGCGATGGTGTCGTTCAGGTGCCTAGTCCAGCAAACCACGTACAGACTGTGCACGAAGTAACTTGGCTCTTAACTGCACAGATGGGGTGCTATGGGAGGGGACAATAGTAGTGGTGGACGGTCTGCTCGCAGAGGCCATAGCACTGAGTGGAGATAAGAAGGTGCAGACTACGCATATGCAGAACTAAGCTGCAGCCAGAAAGACAGAAAACGTTTGTAGGCCTATTAAGAGTTTATCTCAGTACGACCAGTAACTCAGTACTCCCTAACTAGAGAGCCGAATAAGGAAATCAGCACACAAACAACTCAGCTGGCCGCTTCTAACAGGTGAACCACACAGCTCAAGAGACCACAGCAAACCTTCGGAATAGAAGGATAGACTCGCACAACGCTGAGAATGGGTATTCCTTTCTGTGAGGCATGTTATTTTGTACGGGTTCTATCCCAGGCGTGTTGACGATGGCTGGAATTCACTCTGAAGACCTGTTTCAGGAAGGCCTGCACCTTCAATGACTGTTCCCTATAGGGAGACTGTTCTACTCGCTGTCAACATCTACCTTGGAAACTCATCAAAAATCTCAATGAATCCACGAAACGTGATGGTCACATAATATATTAGATGCCATTAATTGCGCCATCTCTACTGTTTCCGAGTTGCTTTATGAATGCAGAAATTGCCCTCTCATGTCTTGAGACGTAGAGGGAAAGGGATTGCAGTGCAGCTATATCCGTACTGTATATTACAGTAACCAAAATGAAACAGTCCGATAAATACTTCAACATTTCGTGGCCCTGTCAGCAACTGTATAAATATTAATTTTAATAATCAACAGCCTCAGTTGCACCGTTTACCTGGAATTTACCTACGTTTCAGTAGGGGTAACCCAACCTTCTTCAGAATAACAGTAACTACCTTCTTTCCATAGTGGAAATCGTCAAGCTGAAACTACAAATCCATAAATTATCGTCAGACTATAAAACTTACCTGGAACTGCCTCGGCCCCACTATGCGACCGCGATGCGGCAGACAGGAGTACTGTACTGGAACTGACCGTAGTGTCATGAGGCCCGCCTAGGCGGACAAAATACCTTGCGCCTGCGCATAAACTGTTTGATAGTTACTTGTTGCCGCAAGACGTGAACTTAACTCCTGACGTTGAATTTACTAGTAAAGTGGAATAAAAGCTATAGCTGAGGAAAAGGGCGTTTATATTAACCTGTGCAGAACGTACATAGATCGACTGTCTTAACATTTATAAAGTATTCATTGGTCATGATATGAGGGAGAAATCATGACCTATCGAGGAAAATTTTTGTGCTTAAGCACGAAGTTTAATCACCTAAAAAGAACTTAGGAGTGCGAAGGATAATATAAAGCCAACATCGCCATTATTACGACTAGATCTAGAAATTTTTGAGACGTAATTGTTAAGCACTTGCTTAGCTGTGGTTACAACGCATGAACGTCCTATTGACTTGATTCTAGGCCATTTCAGGTCAAATATACTGATCTTGAATAATGACCATCTACTTTATACGGCTCGTATTGCCGTATGTTACAGATTAGATATAGACTTGTTCATAAGTTCAACCATGACCATTTGTGTGCTAAGTCAGTAGGACGTTCATGCGTTGTAACAACAGCTAAGCAAGTGCTTAACAATTACGTCTCAAAAATTTCTAGACCTAGTCGTAATAATGACGATGTTGGCTTTATATTATCCTTCGCACTCCTAAGTTCTTTTTAGGTGATTAAACTTCGTGCTTAAGCACAAAAATTTTCCTCGATAGGTCATACCTTGTAAGCACATGATTTCTTCCTCATATCATGACCAATGAATACTTTATAAATGTTAAGACAGTCGATCTATGTACGTTCTGCACAGGTTAATATAAACGCCCTTTTCCTCAGCTATACCTTTTATTTCACTTTACTAGTAAATTCAACGTCAGGAGTTAAGTTCACGTCTTGTCGCAACAGGTAACTATCAAACAGTTTACGCGCAGGCGCAAGGTATTGTGTCCGCCTAGGCGGGCCTCATGACGCTACGGTCAGTTCCAGTACAGCACTAGTGTCTGCCGCATGGCGGTCGCGTAGTGGGGCCGAAGCAGTTCCAGGTAAGTTTTATAGTCTGACGATAATTTATGGATTTATAGTTTTAGCTTGACGATGTCCACTATGGACAAACGGTAGTTACTGTTATTCTGAAGAAGGTTATGTTATCCCGACTGAAACCTAGGTAAATTCTAGGTAAACGGTGCAACTGAGGCTGTTGATTATTAATATTAAGTCCCACAAATGCCGTACAAAAAACCACACAATATGTTACGGATGCTGAACATACCGTACTGACGAGGTTTCCTGATGTATAATGGCACACGTTCTGGATATCGCGAATCAGACCCATCAGAAAAAATGAGGATCGAGATGTCGCCGATACCATTTATTCAGAAATGAACACGCGCATGTTGGTATGGAAGCTTTCACTCACGCACAGTAGAAAAGTTGAAACGATGAAGTTGTTGAAAATGTTCTGAGACTAACCTCTTCAAGTGCCACTTGCAAATCTGAATAATGAAGGTAGGTCGAGATATATCTACGACTTCATGAATTTTTTAAAAATTTTTGTGAAATTTATAGGTGGACTTCGCAATGCAACACTCAATGGAGTGTAGATCCTTTGCAGCTTGTATCTGTCTTGTGCAACATTTCCTAGTGATCAGATTCGTTTCAGACTATAGCTCATGACCATATTATTGTTGCCGGCCGAAGTGGCCGTGCCGTTAAAGGCGCTGCAGTCTGGAACCGCAAGACCGCTACGGTCGCAGGCTCGAATCCTGCCTCGGGCATGGATGTGTGTGATGTCCTTAGGTTAGTTAGGTTTAACTAGTTCTAAGTTCTAGGGGACTAACATCGGCAGTTGAGTCCCGTAGTGCTCAGAGCCATTTGAACCATATTACTGTTTATATTTCGTTGTCAGAGCAGCACTCAAATACTGTTAAGGCCTTTTTTGCATTTGGTAAGAGTATACATACTTCCGAAATCTGAAGTCATTGGCAATTAAATTCGGTGTTTACACTCTACGTGATGTCCGTTATGACCCTGAATTATTTAACTACAAAATACTTCACTAAGTAAGCATTTTTATGCTAATCGTAGAAAAATGCAAGCTGAGGATGTAGAATGTGGAATTAAATTGCAAAGAACGACATCCATACCTTGGCACTTCCAAGACTTCTTTTATAGCCCAAGTGAGTGATTCCACGGACACGTTTGAGATTGGTATTTTGATTCCAAGTCCGATCCACTCCACGCGGTTCATGTTGCAGTTCTGGTCTCCAAACACAGGGAATCCTATGAGTGGAACACCGTGGTACAGCGCCTCTTGAATGCTGTTGATGCCGCCGTGCGTCATGAACAACCGTACGTTCTTATGTGCTGCAAGACAAGAGCATAGATTAAGTGCAAGAATCTAAACGTTACTAAACGAGAGTCGTTAAAAACAATCAGCTGCAGTTTTTTATGCGCTATGACTGCAGAGTAAAATGTGTTTTCGTTTATTGCTGTTTAATAGTGTTGTATTGTACACATGAAAATGTTTGTTAGGTTTGATATATCTGCCCATAGATACACAGTGAGAAAATCGTCAAGAATGTGGAACATCTCATAACATAGGAACATGTAATACATATTTACAAAAATGGAAACGCTAATGTTCTAACCCTGAGTGAAATTGTTCCTAGGTTGTAGAATAAATACCTTCCCAAAAGAAGACTAAGTAAATATTCCAGAATTCAAATCAAGAACAGGTATAACAGGTATAACGTAGAAGTAAATATCCTCGTAGTAGTGAAGCAACTTAACTCACTTAATAAAAGCAAGTCCTCTAGTCCAGAATGGATACCAATTAGGTTCCTTTTGGACTATGCTGATGCATTAGCTCCATACCTAATCATATACAACCGTTCGCTCGACGAAAGATCCGTACCCAAAGACTGGAAAGTTGCACAGGTCACACCAATATTCAAGAATGGTAACAGGAGTAATCCACTAAATTACAGGCCCATATGATTAACGTCGATATGCAGCAGGATTTTGGATCACATATTGTGTTCAAACATGATGTATTCCCCCGAAGAAAAGTGTCTACTGACACACAGTCAACATGCATTTAGAAAACATTGTTCCTGTGAAACACAACTAGCTATTCATTCACATGAAGTGTTGAGTGCTATTGACAAGGGTTTTCAGATCGATTCCGTATTTTTTGATTTCCGGAAGGCTTTTGACACTGTACCAAACAAGCGGCTTGTAATGGAATTGCGTGCTTATCGAATATCGTCTCAGTTATGTGACAGGATTTGTGATTTCCTGTCAGAGGTCACAGTTCGTAGTAATTGACGGAAAGTCATAGAGTAAAACAGAAGTGATTTCTGGAGTTCCCCAAGGTAGTGTTATAGGCCATTTGCTGTTCCTTATCTATATTAACGATTTGGGAGACAATCTGAGCAGCCGTCATAGGTTGTTTACAGATGACGCTGTCGTTTATCAACTAATAAAGTAACCAGAAGATCAAAACAAATTGCAAAACGATTTAGAAAAGAGATGTGAATGGTGTGAAAAGTGGGAGTTGACCCAAAATAACGAAAAGTGTGAGGTCATCCACATCAGTGCTAAAAGGAATTCGTTAAAATTTGGTTATAATCTAAAAGCCGTAAATTCAACTAAATACCTAGGTATTACAATTACGAACACCTTAAATTGGAAGGAACACACAGAAAATGTTGTGGGGAAGGCTAACCAAAGACTGCGTGTAATTGGGAGGACACTTAGAAAATGTAACGGATCTACTAAGGACACTGACTACACTACGCTTGTCTGTCCTCTTTTAGAATACTGCTGCGCGGTGTGGGATCCTTACTAGATAGGACTGACGGAGTACATCGAAAAAGTTCAAAGAAGGGCCGCACGTTTTGTATTATCGCGAAATATGGGAGAGTGTCACAGAAATGATACAGGATTTGGACTGGACATCATTAAAAGAAAGGCGTCTTTCGATGCGACGGATTCTTCTCACGAAATTCGAATCACCAACTTTCTCCTCCGAATGCGAAATATTTTGTTGACACAGACCTACATAGGGAGAAACGATCTCCACCATAAAATAAGGGAAATCAGAACTCATACGGAAAGACATAGGTGTTCGTTCTTTCCGCGCGCTATACGAGAATGGAATAATAGATAATTGTGAAGGTGGTTCGATGAACCCTCTGCCAGGAACTTAAATGTGACTTGCGGAGTATCCATGTAGATGTAGAATAACTAAAAAACCTGAAACCTTTCATTTGTTCTATAATACCAAACTTGTGACAGACATATAGAGATATACGCGCTGAAGTTCATAAGACTATTCTTAGGCTTTTGTGGATATGTATCATGAAACAGAAAGCTGCTTACATCTCTTATTAATACAGATAGCACTTTTACACTGAAGATTTGATGGAGCCCTCACTATATTTTGTACTATTAATAACATATACGTCAACTTGTTCTTACAGGGAATTCAGCCTTCGGATAGAACAACTTTGAAATCAATAAATCCTTTAAGGTTCTAGTGAACTGAACTTCTCACCAGTTGAACTTTTTATGGTTGTTAACAAGTTACTTAAAATTTGTGTTCCTGAACAATGAATAAACTCACAAATCAAAAGGTTGAATTACCACCCTTTGCAGAGCGGACATTCAGGGAGAGAGCGAATGAGTTTCAGGAAAATATCGACAGGGATGTGGAGCCATGCTGATCCCAGTGCCGTAGCCAGCTGCGCTATTCACAGTTGAGGGGATCCATGGCACGAGCAGCTTGATCGACGTGGTCCCACGGATTCTCGACTGGGATTTCATCTGCAGAGTTTGGTGTGAGGGAAGTGCTGTAAAGTCGTCCTGGTGCTTCTAGAACCGGACCCCTACACTGCCAGCCATGTGACACATTGCATTCCCTTCTGGTAGATACCATTGTGCCGAGGAAAAAACAGACTGCATGGATGGGTGCACGTAGTCCCCAAGAATAGACGCATACTTATATTGCTCCATGGACCTTCCAGAATGACGAGATCACCCAGGGAATGCCATGAAAACATTCCCCCAGATCATAACGCTCCCTCCTCTGACCTGGTCCGCAGCTCGTGGTCTTGCGGTAGTGTTCTCGCTTCCTGCGCACGGGGTCCCGGGTTCGATTCCCGGCCGGGTCAGGGATTTTTCCTGCCTCGCGATGACTAGGTGGTGTTGTGTCGTCTTTATCATCATCATCATTCATCCCCATTACGGTCGGAGGCAGTCAATGGCAAACCACATCCACTAGGACGATGCCTAGTACAGCGGTGCGGGTCTCCCGCATCGTCCCTTACACTCCTCGGAGTATAGGACCTCATCATCATCACTGATCTGGACGCTTCCGACGACTGTTGCAGGGCAGTACACGTCACCGGCCATGTAGCATAAAACGAAATTCATCTGAGAAGGCCACCTATCGCCATTCAATGGACATCCAGTGCGGTACTGGCATGAAAATTTCAGCCTTCGTCGCCGATGAACAACAGTCAGCTTGGATGCATGTACCGTTTGCTGAATGGTCGTTGAGGAGACGCTGGTAGCAGCGCTTTGGTTCATCTGAACGGTCAGTTGCTCAGCAGATGCACATCTTTTCGCCCGTACACGTCTCCGCAGCTGCCATTCACTCGTGTCATCTATGGTTCATGGTTCACTGCAGTTGCCACGGTGCCGGTTGTGGATAGTGACATTTTGCCATGCACGGTGTAGTTTAACTACGGTGGCACGCAAACAGTTTAAGAACTTAGCCAATTTGGAAACGCTTCCACCAATCGCCCAAAAGCCAATGATCATGCACATTTGCACGTCAGATAAATCGGTCCTTTCCCACGTTACGACAACGACCGCACTGTTTTCTGTAGCCACTGAGATACTTCTTTTATCCTCCATTGCCAGTGCTGCCACATGCCGTCTGTGAATGGTTGTTGAACGTTGACGTGGAACATAGGCAGTGGTCATATCAATTTGACTAGACTGTATAAATTGCGTTAAATCTTTATGTAAATTATTGCTATTTCTACTACTATTTCTGTGAACTGAACTGACAGTTTGAAAAAGAGATATCTTATTTATAACGTTTCATGAAGAAATAAATATATATTTTTTAGAGAGGGAGGAGGAGGAGGAGGAGGAGGAGGAGGAGGAGGGGGAGCAGGCAGGTGGCGCACATGCGATTTCATGAACTTTAATGAATTGCCTTGGTGTGAAGCTATAGGTACAATTTACTGTAAGTAAAGGGTCAGGGACAAGAAACTAGTGATTTTGTTTGTCGATTTTAGAAAAGCCTATGATAGTATCCATCGTGAATCTCTACTGTCAATTCTTAAAGAATTTGGTTTACATCAGAAACTTGTCAACCTCGTTGCAGTCACCCTTCGAAACACTAAAGCTAGAGTGAGGTTATGAAATGAATTCTCTGAACCTTTTGAGATCCATACTGCCCTTCGACAAGGCGATGGACGGTCTCCATTATTGTTCAATTGTGTGCTGGAGAAAATCATGCGTGAATGGAACAAGACATGCCCACCATCTGTTACAATTGGAAGGAAGATTCGACTTAACTGCCTTGCATTTGCAGATGATTTGGCGCAGTTAGCAAACAATATTGATGAAGCAAAGGTTCAGATAGAACAACTAGAAGGATTAGCGGCAAAGGTCGGATTGCAAATTTCGTTTGAGAAAACAGAAATGAAGCCCAGCTTCCCAGTTGACACATCCCATATCATACTCTGCATTGATGAAAAAATCAAAGTAGTGAAAACGTTTAAATATCTTGGTGAGATTATTACCTGGAATGTTAATGAAACAGCATCAATAGATAGTAGAACATAAAACTTCAGCGAGAGCGTAGAACCACGTGGCAAACCTACAGAAAACGATCTCTCTCAATAATTGCTAAATTTCGACATTACTCCTCCGTCGTTAAACCGGAAGCAACGTATGCAAGTGAAACACTATTCGGGTTAAATACTCAAGCAACAACTGACAAATTGCAGAAAGTTGATAGAAGAATACTCCGAACAATTATCAGTAAGAAACATCAAGTTAATGGGCAGTGCAGACTTTTGCCCAATTCAGTAGTGTATAAAGAAAGTGAATCCATTATTGATACAATGCGGAAAAGAAGGATTGCATTTTTCAGCCACATATCTCGCCTACCAAATACTAGAATCCTGAAGCAACTTTTAGAATACTTCTGGAACAGTAAAACCAAAAACATCTGGTTTAAAGAAGCACAGAGTGATCTGGATGAACTGAACATCATCACACACCAAATTCAACACAGAGAAGAGAAACTGCTTTTGAAGAACAAATACACACGGCTGACATTCAAACCATCAGAACGGAAGAAGTATGTCATATCTGCAGAAGAACGAGCAGCCAGATCACAGCGAGTGAAGTTTTGGGAAACGAAGAAATTGCTGACTCCTAAGACCTAAACTTAATCATTGTAGACTCTATTGTATTATGTTTGATTTTAGTGTCCCAATGTGGGCGTAAACTATGTAAGTAAACAAATAAATAAATAAATAAATAAATAAATTGCAGTTTCGAGTCGTTCCTAACACAAGTTTATTTCACTGAGTAAATGTCACTCAGATGCCACTGATAGACAATAGTACAGGAATACACTGATAAATGAGAGTCTGTTGATGGCCTTAACCTGGTCCACGCAAAAAACATTCACATGAGTACCAGTGTTCGCTAATAGGCGAGATCTTAACCAACCACAGAATAAATGAGTTAATTCATCATAGAAGGAAGATTAGGCCGTATGTATTCTGACTGTCATAGTTGCTGACCCTGTTGCCTACCCTTTAAATAAGAGTTTTCCCAGACTTCGTCCCTCGTCTGCTTCTTCTGATATCTGGTAAATGTTCAATATCTCGCTCCCGGTACTGGACATGGTGGAGAGCGAATAAAGCTTCTGGATTCTATATTCAGGTGGACCCAGTATTTTTATGCTACTTATCGTTTCCTTCACCTCTGGAAATGAACTGTATATTTGCCGAACATTGAACTATAACGAGCTGAATAATTTATTTCGAAGGTCGTAATAGGACAAGGGAATATAGTAGGTTCAGAAAATCACTAAGAAGTTCCAGCAAACCTTGAGAGCAGGTTTACTTTTAGAGGATCAATGCATATAAATTTCCACTTAAATAAGACTCATCGTGGTAAGGGAAATGTATCAATGAAGACGAAATCAAGAGAGATTCCGATTAAAACGACAGAGCGGTGCGTCGTGTAATTTATCTTGTACGCCATACACTGCCAAGAGCGCATGGAATTCTGGCCACAGCGACGAGTGTGACTTCGCGTGATGCCACAGCAGCTCTTTGGCATGGGCAAATGGATCGTTCCAATCTCTCTTTCCGTCTTCGAAGTTCTGCGGGCACGAAAGCAGACATCTCAAGGTCGTCGGCTACGCCTCATCCCGCTCTGCAGTGTTGCCGTGTCAGCTACCGCCACACTTCGCTGCTCTCGTGTTTTTGGTTTGTTTTCTGTGAACTCGTTCTGCTTTACTCACAGCGTGTTCCAGGACGAAGCGTCAATATTCAAGGAGGATAGGAACTCTCATTTGAAGCAAAAAGCTTCATTTGGACATATGTCCACATTTTTATTGTTTCTGAATAGAACACATTTAATGAAAATTGTTATTTACTTTCTATATTATTGTATTATTCGATACGTTGCCAGGTTTATACACGTACACACAAACTGCAATTAGTAAACATAACAAACATTTCACAAAGATAAACTGAGAAAGTCGCTATGTGTTTGTAGCATAATTGCGCTGCCCCATTGCAACAATGTGTTGCTGTTCCTTGTACAGGCTGTTTAACTACACATTCAGAAGAGAATCGGAACCTCGGAGAATACCCGCTCCGCGCAGTGTGCTGAAAACTCTGGCAAACACTCTACGATCAGGTATTCGGCGTGTCGGTAAGTGCCAGAGGTATTCTTCGATAGCAGCAGGAATACTATCATCGAAAAAGCCGTAAACGTTCATCATGCACGCATGGTCTTCATTAGTGTAGATGTGTGGCATTTTAGCCGGTGTATTCAAAACAGTTAACCATTACTTCTCTCTGATACACTCAGTCCTTCACACTGTTTCCCTCTCAACACACTGTAGACAATAGCGCATCCCAACGGGCGGGTCTAATGGCAAAATGGTTCATATGGCTCTGAGGACTATGAGACTTAACATCTGAGGTCATCAGTCCCCTAGAACTTAGAACTACTTAAACCTAAGGGCATCACACACATCCATGCCTGAGGCAGGATTCGAACCTGCGACCGCAGCGGTCGCGCGGTTCCAGACTGAAGTGCCTAGAACCGCTCAACCACACCGGCCGGCGTCTAATGGCAGAAAGACATCCTGAACAAAGAGGTTCAAAGCAACTAGGCAGGTTGTACTAGAATAAAACGTTAATGACACCACGTATGTAAGACATGTGCGCGCAGCTAGCCCAAACACAAATGTACATTATTTATGAAACTTCATTGTAGATTACCATCAGCTGTTTATTTTTATGCTCAATGCTACTAGTTTCGATCATCAGACCACTATCGTGCCAAAGCAAAGCGTAACCATCTTGACACTATGACATTTGAAGTAAACAACTTCGATATAGCTAGAAAAATGTAGCTTCTTTTAAAATAAATAATCTTCAAAAGTGGAATGAACAACTTCGATGTAGGTAGAAAACATAGCTTCTGTTACAGCAAATAATCTGTAAGAGAGAGAGATTGTTGGAGGCACACACAGAACGATCATACACGATCGTCTTGTTTGAGTCTGCTACATATCTGTGTCTTTTGGAGATTATTCAATGTGACAGAAGCTATGATTTTCTACCCAAGTTGTTTACTTCAATGTTTTGGTGACAAGCTGGTCACGCTTTGCTTCGGCGTGATAATAATCCAATGATCAAAATCGGTAGCACTGCACATAGAAATAAACAACTGATAGTCACCTACAATGAAGTTTTACAAATATTTGACAGCTGTAAAGCCCCACTTAATCACAAATTTAAATGTACACTAAATGTGTTTCATGTCTCAAAAAAATCAGGAATAGGACATATGTCCACACGGAGTTTATCATTAAAATAAGCGTTCCTTTCGTATCCCTTAACACTGAGTATTCGTCTGTAGTTAATGAGTGATCCTGCCCAACTGCAATACGAAACTGGGTATGGGGCTTTAAATGACATCGGTTTTGGATACAGAAAAAGTGACAATTGACGCATTTTTTTTTTTTTTTTTTTTTTTTCTTCACACAACCTAGGGATGTATCCACCCCAAGAGTTACATTTTTTGCAGACTGCAGATTTGCTGTGCACGGTACGCAACAGACGTGTTATGTATGTGGACAAAACTTGTGTTTCGAAAATCGTAACCGAGCGAAGTGGCGCAGTGGTTAGCACACTGGACTCGCACTCGGGAGGACGACGGTTCAATCCCGCGTCCGGCCATACTGATTTAGGTTTTCCGTGATTTCCCTAAATCGCTCCAGGCAAATGCCGGGATGGTTCCTTTGAAAGGGCACGGTCGACTTCCTTCCCTACTCCGATGAGATCGATGACCTCGGTGTTTGGTCTCTTCCCCAAACCAATAAAAAAAAAAAACAATCGAAAATCGTACGAACAAATTTACACTGCTTGCAAGAATTAGGAGAACATGAATTTGGGTGCCTGCCATTCTCCTTTGAGCGATGATTGAGAACTTAGTGTGTTACCAAATTATACCTTCATCTTTCGTAAATTAAGTACACAACAATACATCATTACATACTCGATTGTTTTATATAAACTGACATGTCCTACAGGTGTCGAAAGAAAAGTGAAAACAACCATTTATCCTGTCATAATGGGTTGTTTCCATTCAAATTTGAGAGCTTCAATAACGTGTATGCCCCTCCTGAACGTTTACCACTTCCCGACGCCTACGTAGTATGCTCCATGGAAGTCTACGGGGGTGACGCTATGGTATTCGTTCTCATTCTTCAACGAGAGCCCATGAGAGTTCTTTGAGCGTCTGTGGTGGAACAGAACAACCACGAACACATATGTCAAGCATGACCCACATATGCATGACGCGTTTAGGTCGGGACTCACCGCCGGTCTTTCCATTACTTCAATGTCCAGACCTCGCGAGAAATCGCTGCTGACGTCTGCTGCATAGGCCCTGGCCCTGGAAGGAATTCCTGGGCCACCATCTTATGTAGCAAGCACCACATTATCCAACAGCATATGTTCGACGTACTGCCTGGCGGTAAGGCAACCATGGACAACGACAAGATTCGTATGGCTGTCTACAACTGAAGCCTCTCCACAGCATCACGGAACCTTCGAAATCTGTCGATTTCCTGGGCAACATTTGGCAGGTACCGCCCAACACGGGTTTCCACACATGAACACGATCATCACCTGTCATCAGAGGATATGTGGACTTAGGAAATTGGCAGAACTGAAGGCGAGCTACAAGATGATGTCGTGTCAAGCGGGATACTGTAACAGGACGTCTGGATCACACGGCATTACAGTCAGATCGCACAAAGTGCCTCCAGCGCTCTGACGTTATCCGTACGACACTGCAACGCAGAGATGTCCAGATGTCGGTCTTCGCGTGTTGTAATGCTCCGACGGCTTTGTCCAGTTCGTCTTGTGTGCTGCCTCGCTATAGCGTATCCACAACCTATGGATGACACATGGAGAGGCATTGGCATCTGCAACAATGGACCGATAGTCTATACTTTCTGGATCAAACAGACAGCCCTTGCAACTTTCATTGCATTAAGATGTCGCAGTCAGTGTGCTTGGTGGAATACAACGTCCAAAAATGACAACTGCCATCTGTGTACCTCAATAAAAACACTGAGACACTGGTACTCACATCCGTCTCAGGAGTCAACTGAGAATGTGATGCGTAACACTGCCAATAAAAGGCAAACGATTTTGATTTTTGCGTACAGTGACAGCGAAGATCTCAAGCCATACAATAAGGGTACAGGTGCCGCCTGCATCAAAACAGATCGGAAAGACACGAATGCCACACTAATCCCTTACCAGCATTTCGATGCTTGTAGACCCGCATCGGAGTCGCACTTCGTTGCATATATGCTGCAGCAACACCCTCAAATGGGAACTTTTTGATCGCCCTTTGTATCTCAGAGCTTCCATCAACAAAACGCACCAACGTATCACTCTCTATTACAGACAGAATGATCATAGAAACATCTATGGCGTACCAGGTAATGTGACCATAATATGCATCCAGTTTCCATGAGCTGTGGGCGACATTTCAGCGATGATTGATGAAGCCGGCTCCCCAACTCATTCAGTGTCTCGTTTAGTCATTTCCATGCAGCTTGACCATCATCATTTAAGAGGAAGGCGTCCATTCAGTGAGAGAAAGTCCCTGTCGGTTAGCACCGCTACTGCATCGTCTAACCGTCAGTTGTATAAGGCTACTGGTAATAACCAAGACTCAAAATGATCCATACAGCTAGCACGAATGAAATTGAATTGTTCGCCCTTCCCCTGTTCGCACATTCGTTGTTCCGAGGCGCGTATGGTCTATCCATGCGACGGCACCTAATGACAAATGTTAGCCCATGGTTATATTAATGCTGGTACGTCACGAAGGAAGTGATATATCCACCCTACATTGTTTCCATGTTCGATTAATACTGTTCTCTTCGATAAGATTTTCCATCTGTAGCTAATTATCCTTAACACAATTGAAAACCATGTCCCGAGTACTTACGAATATATCGAAGTAATCAACTATGTAACTGCTGTGTACTCTTTCTTGCTCTGATATGCTTATACAGGGTTAGTCAGCTGCCCCTAACTATGGGTTTTATGCAACCCACAACACTTTCAAAAACCACTTGCGTGATTTTCACGTTCTCTCGTTCGCCACACGCAGACTATATAGAAAAGTCAGCAGGACCTTTCTGTAGGTAATTTAATTTAGTTGAATTTTGTACTGGAATACGTTATCGATGGATGCCACGGTTTTCGACTTCTACACGTACACCTGAATTTGCAATGATACTCCGAAAATCACATTTAAGTGTCTGGCTGAGGGTTCATCGAACTACCTTCAGAATGATTCTCTATCATTCTAATCTTTAATAGCGCTCGGAATAAACGAAAACCTATATTTTTCCGTGCGAGCTCTAATTTCCCTTATTTTATTTGCACTGAAGAGCCGAAGAAACTGGTACACCTGACTAATATTGTGGAAGGGTTCCCACGAGCATGCAGAAGTGCCCCAACACGACGTGGCATGGACTCGACTAATGCGTGAAGTAGTGCTGGAGTGAACTGACTGACACCATGAATCCTGCAGGGCTGTACAAAAATCATAAATCCGTAAATCTCTTCTGAACGGCACGTTGCTAGGCGTCCCAGATATGCTCAGTAATGTTCATGTATAGGAAGCTTGGTGGACAGTGGAAGTGTTTAAGCGCAGAAGAGTGTTCCTGGAGAAACTCTGTAGCAATTCTGGACGTGTGGGGTGTCGTAATTGCCCATGTCCATCGGAATGCACAGTGAACATGAATGGATGCAGGTGATCAGACAAGATGCTTATGTACGCGTGACCTATCAGGGTCGCATCTAGACGTATCAGGGTTCTAACCACTGCACCACCTCGCTCGGTCTGAAACTTCGTATTGTTTATTGGACACATATTTTGTAATGAAATGCAGTCAGTGTGGACCGATATTTTATTTTATTAGATTGGGGAACCTCCCTCTTATTGAGATCATTAATGCTTTTTTAAACAACCAACATCCAGGACTTATTTTTCGGAGCCACACTTTTCGTCTCCTTATTCCATTGCACAACAATTTCATTGCCGCATATGAATCTGAGTGATCTGCCTCTCGAGAGGTCCAACTGATGCAAATCGTTGTGACTGCAGAAAGGTGTCTCCAGATCGTTTGGCGTCTTTCAGCTTCTTCTTTGCAAACTAGAAGAAAAACTGAATTACATGTGTGCTAGTAATCTCTATTTCCTTTTTTCAGTATCTGTCGTTTTCTCCAGATCCTTGTGTGATCTGTGAAAATGATCACAAATTTTACAGTCACAGGAAAATTTGAAGCGAAATCAATCGCTTTAAAGTGACAAGCTTTCGGTAATCCAGAGGAATGCTGTCTAAGTGAATCAGGCCTGTACAGTCATTTCCATCTGAGTTTTTAGTTTTATACTCTATACGACCTCTTCATCTAGCATCTTATCAATCTTCCGAAATGTACTTACCGAGTATGTCAGCCTGCGGCAGCCACTTGGAAATCATGACGTTGTCCGGCTTCCCAGGCAGATTGTCGTCTTCGTACTTCCAAAGGACCCTCTGCTTAATGCGGGAGAAGACCTCAATGAAAGCCTTTTTGTCCTGCGGCCTCAGGTCGGTGCCTTTGATGTAGCTGCCCAGGCTGAAGTATATCACCCCGTCTGGAGCGTCATCGAGAAACTTTTGCAGGTCCTGTAGGAAAACAATTACGGTAGAAATGTAGTTATAAAATCGCATCATGTATTCTAAATTCAATACTTTCGACGACAAAAGAAGTTGTGATGTATAAGGTTAGGTATAATTTGTAATGTAGAACAAGACAGAGAAATAAATGAGGATATCAGGCAAAAATTAAACATATTTTATCGGATTTATTAAATAATAACAGGGACAAATGAAAAGAACATTTAACAAGAATCTAAGGAAAAATATCATAAAATCTCTATTAAACAATAAGCCGAAACACAGGACGTCCGTCTACATCCACATCCACACACTGCAAGCCGTCTTACGATCCGTGGCGGAAGGTACTTTCGTACTACTGTCATTTTCCGCAAATGAAATGTGCGAAGAAGTTACTGTCGGTAACCTCTCTATTAACTCTAATTCCTCCCATTTTCTTGTCATTTCGCTAGAAGAGTGTGGAAAAAGTAACATGTTGCCCGATTCTTCTTTGCACGTTCGCTCTAAGAATTTCAACAGGGATCCTCTCCATGATCTGCAGCGTGTCTACACCGAAATGCCCTATTCTTAGGGGATGTTTAAAAATACTAAATCTTCCTTTGTTTCAGATTGATTGATAATAGTACATGTAATCGTATTTTAGTGTATTATGCAAGGTGAGCAACGATAAAAAATTCTTACTTTAAGTTTTGAATACCACTTTTCTTCTGTTCATCGCGTTGTTAGCAGCCTTAGTTTAAGTTGATATTTTTTACTAGAAATACGTATTGCATTTGACAATGAGCGTCTCCATAATGCGCATTCACGAATCCATGTTACGTCCGAACTATGACTTGCGCCGTAGCAGCTGATCGAAACGAATCGCGCTCGCCAGTGAGTTGTCAGTGCCGGAAGACAAACAATAAGACATTCCCTCTCTCACATCCTCTAATCCGGCAGTGGTCGAGTTACGTATCCCTCTGTCCGTAAGGGCAGATGTACGGCAAAATTGCGAAAACATCCGAATTTTTTCATTGCGTAATTTATTAGATCGATTCTTTAAGAACAATACCGCAAAGTTTCATAATCGAATTCTGGTTAGAAATAGCCTAGAAGTCGTCACTTGCTGTGGTGTGATCCACACCTTCTCTAAATTAGAAATTTTTTGTGTCTTAATTTTTCGTTCACGTAATCGAAACGAACTAGAGATGAGTCTAGAAGGCTGCGAGAAAGATCATCTTTGCTTGTTCCTATGTTTACAACGTGGTTTTTATAAGATGGAAAGCCACTGGGAGGTTTTAACAGAGTGACAGATAAAGAAATTCACGCTTTACAAATATATTATGGAAAAGCTATCAGGGATAACTTACATAGTGTGACAACACTGCAGCGAACAGTGTGGGCAAGGTTCCTTCACAAACTTTCTACAGATGATAATTCTCAACATTCCCTTCGTGACATATTGTCGTGCAAATATCTTAAGAAAGAAGCCAGTGGAAAGCATATACCCACAAACATGGTTTGATACCTGCTGTCTTAGATGTTATAAAAGTAACTTTCAGATACCTAGTCAATCCTGAACGACTGAAAAATGTGTACTTGGAAAAAACAGAATACAAATGAGAGCTAAAGTCACCTTATATGGATGCGTTGTCCAAAAAAAGTATTTGTGCCCTCAATTATTGTAAAGACAGCTGCATGTGAGCCTGTTAGTTAGTATTAAATAGTGGAAATGTAACTAGGATTAAGTGCCTGCAGGGAATAGACTTAAGAATTACTTTCTGAATAATGCCTTGCAACATTTTTCAGTTATCTTAACTATGAGGAAAGTTCTCCTTTAAAATTTGAGAGAAACAGAGCTGTCCCAGGTGAAACAAAGCCGAAAACTTGATATCAAAACAATTACCTGAAAAAATCTGTTCCACTTGTTTTATGAGCCTCTTATGCAGACGTGTACTGTAAAATTCGTTTCATTGCTCGATTAGTTTACGAGAAAAGGTACATTATAGAAATAGTAGTAATAAAAAACTCAAATCCTAATAAAATTTACGTCGATGTGCATTTTAAAACAAAAATTGCACGGAATAT